>NW_018223659.1:2027-12194 GCF_001263595.1 Phalaenopsis equestris
AAGAGGTTGTTAAGAAAGAAATTTTAAAGTGGTTAGATGATGGAATTATCTACCCTATTTCAGATAGTGCATGAGTTAGTCCAATTCACTGTGCTCTTAAGAAAGGAGGAGTAACTGTAACCGTAAATGAGCATAATGAGTTAATACCTACCAGACAAGTTATAAGGTGGCAAATATGTATTGATTATAGAAAATTAAATCTTGCCACTAGGAAAGATCATTTTCCAATACCCTTTCAAGATCAAATGTTGGATAGACTAGCTGGGCATAAATACTTTTGTTTTCTGGATGGATATACCAGTTATTACCAATTTAAATATCTCCTGAGGATCAAGATAAAACAATATTTACTAGTCCTTATGAAATATTTACTTTTTGTAGAATATTTTTGCTTTTAGCAGAATGCCCTTTAGTTTATGTAATGCCCCTGCTACATTTCAAAGATGTATGATGGTAATTTTTTGTGATTTGAGGATGACTTTTCAGTGTTTGGAACTTCATTTGACACATGTTTACAGCATTTATCTAAAGTTCTTAAGCACCGTGAAGAAACAAATTTAATCCTTAACTCGAAAAAATGCCAATTTATGGTAGCAGGAGGAATTGTATTAGGTCATCAAATATCAGAGAATGGTATAAAAGTAGATGCTACTAAAATTCAAGTGATCGCTAATTTACCTTATCCAACAAATATAAGGGAAATTAGGAGTTTTTTAGGACATGATAGATTCTACATGCGATATATTAAGGGCTTTTACTTTTTAAAGATTGCTAAGCCATTATGCTATTTACTGGAGAAAGATGCAATTTTCAATTTTGATGAGGAATGCCTAAAAGCTTTTAAAATATTAAAAGAAAAATTAATCACTGCACCAATTATAGTTTCACCAAATAGGGAAAAACCTTTTTAACTTATGTGTGATGCAAGTGATTATGCTATTGGAGCTGTTTTAGGACAAAGATATGATAAAAATTTTAAAGCAATTTACAGTGCTAGAAAAACTCTTAATGAAACTCAAATTAATTATACAACAACTGAAAAAGAGTTATGAGCAATAGTATACGCCTTTGATAAATTTAGATCATATTTGATTGGAACTCTTTGTATAGTGCATACAGGTCATTATGCTATTAAGTACTTAATGAAAAAGAAGGATACTAAACCGAGACTTATAAGATGGATTCTTCTTTTACAAGAATTTGATTTTGAAATAGTAGATCGGAAGGGAACTGAAAATCAAATTGCTGATCATTTGTCTAGTTTGAATTAGAAAAATCACTCTATTTTGAAAAAGAAATTAATGAACATTTTCCAGATGAAAAATTGTTCACTATAAATGAGTGGGGTGTTCCGTGGTATTCCGACATTGTGAACTATATTGTTAGTGATCTTAAACCCTATGGATGGGGGACGTTTTGGTGTTGATAAAGCAACATACAAAATTCTACAATCTGGATTTTATTGGCATACAATTTTTAGAGATGTTAATGCTTATATCAAAACTTTTGAAAGATGTCAAAGAGTTGGCAATATTTCTAGAAGAAATTAGATTCCCCTCAATTATATGCTAGAAGTTGAAATATTTGATGTTTGGGGATTATATTTCATGGGACCATTTATACCATCTTTCAAAAATTTTTATATTTTCTTAACAGTGGACTATGTATCCAATTGGATAGAAGCTATTGGTTTACCTTGATGTAATGCTCAAAGTGTTGCAAAATTTTTTAAAACGAACATATTTTGTAGGTTTGGGATGTCGAGAGTTATCATTACTGTAGAGGGAAGTCATTTCAGAAATGTCATTTTGGAGAAGTTATTAAAGATATATCATATAAATCATAGGATTGCTACTTTTTATCATCCTCAGACAAGTGGTTTGGCTAAATTATCCAATTAGGAAATTAAAAGAATTATGAAAAAATCTATGAATCCAACAAAAATTCCAACAAAAATGGATTGGTCAGTCAAACTTGACTATGCTTTGTACGCTTATAGGACTGCATATAGAAATCTAATAGGAAAGTCCCCATATAGGCTAATATTTGGGAAAGCTTGTCACTTACTAGTTGAACTTGAGCATAAAGCATAATGGGTTATTAAGGAGTTCAATTATAATTTAAAAGTTGCTGGTGAGAAAAGATTGTTACAATTAAATGAGCTTAAAGAGATAGGAATGAATCTTATGCGAGTGCTAAAATTTATAAAGAAAATATGAAAATGTGGCATGATCGACAGATTCTTACTAAAATTTCAGCTAGGGCAACAAGTTTTGCTAGATAATGCAAGGTTAAGATTATTTCCAAGCGAACTTATGTCAAGGTGGATGGGCCATTTGTTGTGATAAAAGTTTATCCTTATGGAGTTGTGAATATTAAAGATCCCAATTCTGAGAAGAGTGAAACCTTATTATATAGGGGATCCGCATAAATATAATGATGGAGTGATGTTGGGTCAACCAGAATGAGCACTGGTTACGTCCGCTGGTTACGTCTGGCTGACGACGTAAAACCAAGCGCTTTGTCAAAGGAAACCCATAGTTATCTGTGTGTTTTTTCTTTGATTGTTGTTTTGAGTCTTATTAAGAAATTTGGGGTAATATTATTGAGTTTATTATGTGCTAGTAATGATTTTTAGACTTTATTTAGTGACCTAGACATGTTAATTAAGTTGACTTGTACAAAAATGTACACTGGCGCTTAAGCGCCAGATTTTAAAAACATGTGCAAAATTAATATTACGCTTAAGATGCGGCAGTTTAATCACATGTGCAAATTTCAATTTGTGGAAATTTTAATTTCTAGATAGTATAACTGCAATTTAGATGGAATAAAAGTGTCTTGGCAGTTTCTAGTCATGCCTAGAAGTTATGGGGGGAAATTAGGCCTATAAATAGAAAGGGTTTATGAAGGAATTTCACCCCAGATTATTTTTAGCCCTAAAACTCTAAGAAAGAGAGAGATTTAGAAAAAATGTCTTCATGGGAGATGGATTTAAAGAAGAAGGAAGAAACCATGAAGAAGAAGTTCATTAGTCAAAGTGCACAACAGATGTATAACGGTTTCTTAGCCGTTAGTATTGAAGGGATATCAGAGAAGATCAACCAGATAGAGAATACCATATATGTATTAGAGATTAAGGTGCTTGAATTACATGCTCATCTAAAACATATTGGGTGGCAACTTAAGATGCAATTCAGCCATACAAGTTATATAGAGGAAGCTAATAAGGCAATGTTTCTTAAACAAAAGTGGATTGAAGATAATAGTATTAGAGCTCGTCACCAGCGTCCGTTTTATCAACTTTATTTTCTTGGAGAGACTACTGAAAGACAAGAATTTGTTACTTCTAATGAAGAGTGACATTAAGTTAATTGTTAGGAATTGTGTGTTTGGAGTCATGTTTTTTAGTGTGTTAGTGTTTATCTCTTGTGTTTAGTGTTTGTGTCACTTATGTGTTTAATTGTAAATGTGTGTTAAGTGTTTTGTACTTACGAAAATTTTCTTATGCAAGACTATTTGGAAAGAGAACTAAGTGTTAAATGTTTTTATACTTGTTTGTGAATTAATATAAGTTAGTTTTTTTGAAAATTTGTGTTATTTTAGCCTCTAATTGAATTAATTATTATGGAGAATTTTGAGAAAGAAGAGAGTTATAGGACGTAAAAATAGTCATTTAAGTGCTGTGAGAACATTTAGGGGTGGTTTACTTAGGCTAATAGTGTATTTTACTTACAATAAAAATTTTTGAAAATTGTGCACTAGCGCCTAAGTGCCACAACTTGCGCTTAAGCACGAGCCAACCCGAGAGGCAGGCACCTAAGCGCCACTTACCCGTACTTAAGAGCCTACTCAGGAAAACTAGTTTCGCAAATGGTTAAAAGTGAATTTTAAGTTTGAAAATACTATTTTTAACACCTTTTATCATCTTCCCCAACACAAAATCACAATTTTAAGGGCTAGGGCAAGTGCTATTTGAAAATTTCTTGGTGGAATCAAGTGAGATTTGCTAGATCCAAGTTCCTTAAGGTAAAAGCTTTACTTCTGTGCAAAAATTTTAGATTTGTACCATATATTTTGAGCACATTTGGAAGATTTTGAAAATTTACTATTCATGGTGAAAAGTGAAGAAAAATCTATGGAAAGTGCTTGAGAAGTATAGTTAGTGCTTTTCAAAGCTTAGTTTAGTGATTTAAACTTGATTTTTAAGGTTATTTTTGGAATTTATCAAATTTGTAGAATGAGACCATAAATGAAAAGGAGTAGAGGAAAGAGCCCATTCGATTTGAGCAAGTTTGTTAGTTCAAAAGCTCAAGATGTATGTAGTGATGATCTGCAGTCACAAAAATTGATTCAGGAGCGATGTTCCAAGAGTCCAGGTGAAGGGGTAGAAGACCTGATATTTCACTGACATTGGGAACAATTCTGTTGTTTCTCTGCCATCACAGTGATTTTTGTTGTGAGGGAGTTTTATGCAAAACTCCCAGAAGCTGATGACGATCGAGTTAGGGTTAGAGGGAAGTTGGTACCTTTTACTCCAGAGGTAATCAACTTATTTTACCATTTACCACCGGAGACTTTTTGTTTTTATGCAAATTATAGTCCTACTAAGGTGGAGTTAGACGAGATTATTTCATACTTGACTATTGGGAGAGGACTTTGGAAGATCACCAATGAGAGGAGAGTAAATTTCTTAACTTCAAAGTTATGTGCACCTTCAAAGGCCTGACACTATTTCATTTCTGCTCGAGAGAAATGTTGAATTACTGTACTCAGGAAGGAAATCCCATCAACATAGGGGCTTTGATCTATCACAATAACACCAGTTCAGTTGTTGTTGCTACTACTGCAGGTATGAGATTTTCTTCCTTGATATTTTCATTATGCGAGCAGGCTGGAGTGAAGTATGATAGTTGGGAGGAAGTTCTGTTACCTCTAAAGCCCATCTTGAAGGTGAATGTCAAGAATTATTCTGAGCATTTGATTTTTGTCTCGAGAAGAGGATTTTCCAGAAGTTATGGATTAGAGAAGTCTGCTGCATCTACCTTTGCTGCATCTTCATCATGACCATCTACTTCTCGTGCTTCTACATCTAGAGGTGATACCAAGACTCAGGATGAGTTATTGCAAAAGATGATGGACAATATCAATTTTACAGCTGATAAGGTACAAAATTTAGAGTGTTTTGCAGATCATACTAATAGTTATAATAGAAGGAAGAGTCATTACAAAGAGAAATTCCACTCATCTTTGGAGAGCCTAATTAGAGGTGAACCAGGAGTGCAATTTCTTCCATATCCTCGATATCCTGAATATGAGCCTACATAAAAATGGTACAACGGTGATTGTGAGGATGAAGAGTAGAGCTGAGAGATTCATTTTATGGTTGTAATATGATGTAACTATGTCGTTTGAGCTTGCTACATTTGCATCTGTGTGTTGTTTTGGACTATGATTTATGTTGTGTTTTGAATTTTTATGTTCTGGTGTTGTTTTAATTGTTGTGTTAGATAGTATTTCATTTTATTTTTATAGGATAGTAGCTATTGTTTTGTGTTTAGTACTGTGATATTAGTTAGTTTAGAACTTAACTTAATTTCATATTTGTTATAAAATTATAAAGTAGAAATTCCTACTAGCTTAGATCTTAAACTTGAAATTCAGAAACTACTCCTCTGTATTTTTCTATTATCATGTTAGTGTGTTGTTTGCTTTTATACCCACTGTTTAGAAGTCTATTAAATCTCTACATATTAAACTGAAATAAAAATATAGAAAATTTGATCAAAAATTAATTTTGCTCCTGTCTTTAGTTTTATACTTATATAATTAGGATGTTAAATTTCCTGTTGGCATGTTATTTCAATTTTCATTTCCTGCCTATATAATTATCTGATGCTAAACTGTTTAATCCGTTAAAAATTTAAATTTGATGGGATGAGAAACATTTTTAAAACTGAAATTTTATTTGTTCTCAAATGTACTACAAGTGAATTTGATTTTAAAAGAAAAATTGATTATGTATATGAAGTTATATTACGGAAGTAAAATTTGATTTTAGAAATGAGTAAGAAAATTTAGTTAAAATTTTAAGTAATGAAGAAAAACTTTAAGTTAAAAATTTTTAGTATAGAAAATGATTAATATAAGTGACTACCTTTATTAAGAAAAATTGCATTTCTTAAAATTTTAGATAATTTAGACTTTTAGTTTTAATCCTTAAATTTCTTTTATTAAAATGATTTTCAAAACTATTATTATATCTATAAGTTAATGTTTTATATCAAAAGTTTACTTTAGGAAAAGAGAAGTTGAATTTAAAATCATTAAAGGCCTATCCAGATATAGTAATCATTGCCTGAAAAAAAAAGAAAAAGAAAAAGAAAAGAATAAGAAAAAGAAAAGAAAAAGAAAAGTAAAGAAATGTAAGGGAGGAGAAGCTTGAGGATTAGTGCCTAATCAAAAATTGGTTCTACATTTGATCTTTTTAAAGTATAAGACTTGATAAAATCTTAAGCTTATAAATATAATATAGTAAGTAAAATTATTTTTAATAAAAAATTTTAAGTATATAAAATAAAAGAACTAAAATTTAAATTTAGAGAACTTATAATATTTCTGAATTAGATTGGAACTCATATTTTCATAGTTCTTAACGTTAAAAATTTTCAAACTTTAAGTTGGTCTCATTTACTAATTATTTTTTCTAAATTGGACTACTATATTTCTAAATCTAAATTTTAGTAACTCCTAAAGAAACTCATACATACATATTTGGTTTTTAAAGATTGAAGTGTCACTTGAGGACAAGTAATATTTTAAGTTTGAGGGATTTTGATACACCTAAACTATATAGTGTTTTTAGAAATATTTTTATACCTATTTTTGTTAATTTTTGAGATATTGCGCTTTAATGGAAGGTATTTTTGTGTTTTTCTTTCAGATACAAGTAAAAATGGAAAAAACGCTTAAAGGAGTGAAAGACGATCAAATTTGGGGCAAAAAGGTTAAAAATTGTTCAAAAGAGTTAAGCGCCGGTTAAATAGAGAAGACCGTGCTTAAGCGTCGAGACCCCGCGCTTAAGCGCCAGTGACAATTACTATACGAGTAAAATCGTTTTTCACAAATTTCGAAGAGGTTTTTGAGGCACTCATTGGCTTAATAGATGGTTGTAACCACCATGGATTAAAATTATCATTAAGGGATGCATCTCTTGGGCAAATACATCGAATAAAGACACATTTTGAAGAGATCCCAAGGAACCTCTTAGAAAACTATAAAAGAAAGAAGAGAGGACTCAAAAAAGAGTCATAAAAATATTGGCATGTTTTGAAAGTTCTTTTCTGGGGAGTTAGTTCGGAGAGATTTTTCGGAACCACTTTTTATTTACTCTATCCTTTTTGTTATTTAGTTTTGAGTGTTTGTAAAAGAGAAGAGATTCAAAGAAACTTCAAGAGTTTGATGGAGGACTTGATATAAATTTTTGTCTTTTTGATTTAGTGTACTTTTGGTTTTAATTGAGACTTGTTATTGGTTTGAGAATGATTTCTTCTTTTAAACTAAAACTAAAGTGTGGTAAAGTTGTAAAGAGTATTGATCTTTAATGTTGTAAGAAGTTATGATGATTTAAATACATGCATTTCATTAACTTCTTGATTTGGCCAATCCAGATGTTAGAAGTTGTAAAGAGTATCGATCTTTAAAGTTGTAAGAAGTTATGATGGTTTAAATCCATGCATTTCATTTACTTCTTGATTTGGCCAATCTTAGTTCATATGACTGAGTGAAAATAAATAAGAAAATATTCATTGATGGGGGCAGAGTTCGAGGATTTTAAAGTGACAGGTTAAAGCACCAACTTGGTTTTTTGTTTTAGGTTCTAATATAAGAATGTTAGCCCCCCAGCAGAGTTCGAGGGCTTTAAAGTGACAGGTTAAAGCGCCAACTTGGTTTTTTGTTTTAGGTTCTAATACAAGAATGTTAGCCCCCCAGATGGAGGGAATCGAGGGAACTCTAGAGTGAGAGATAATATCTTCTTTGCCTAGCCGGTCTTCAGAACTATTAGCATCTCTAGTAAGGATAAAGAATATTATTGCTTCTATTTAACACAACACAATTTGCATACTTCCACAACAGAATTCCTTTACTTATTATTGATTCATGATAAGAAGATATTTTCATATTAAATACTTTTATTCTACAAAAACTTTAGTTATCTTTTTAGTTGTTACTGTTTTGTTAAAATATCAACAATACCAAAAATATTTAATTTTTGAATTCTTAGAAAAATCATTTTTAGTTTATGTAATTATCTTTTTAAAAATATAAAAACTTTCTAAAAAGTGCATATTGCAAAATCTTCTCGGTGGGTTCGATATTGATGTTATAATAAAAAAGTCCTATATTACTTGATAACGATACGTATACTTGCATAGTATCCCAATATAAATATATATAAATTAAAAAATTAAATTTCTTCAGGATCAAGTTTTTGGTTTCATTGCAAAATAAGGAATGTTTATAAGTGAAAAATACCATCAGAATTATCGTTATACTCTGCATAAGCATTAGGTATCCAAGGATCAGAGATCATTCAACCAGATGTAGCTACGATTTTTAAGCAAAGCTGAAGCACAAAACATTGTTAAAGAAGTACATGTCGGATTGTGAGGCGCTCACCAGTCAGGTCCGAAGATGAAAATGAAGACCAAAAGACTTGGATATTATTTGCTGGCAAACAAAACTGATTACATGGATACAGCCAGAAGATGTCACCAGTGCCAAGTGCATGGGGTGGTCTAGCACTAGCCTTTGAATGTGCTACACCCAACTGCTGCCTTGTGACCATTCAAATGTTGGGGCAAAAACATAATAGGTCCGATAGACCCTCCATCTTCCAAAGGACACATGTTTATACTTGCCGCTAAGGATTATTTCTTCAAATGGGCAGAGGTAGTACCGTTACGAGAGGTAACAACACAACATGTCCTTCAATTCTTCAAAAGCAAATTTGTCTACCATTTTAGAGTACCGTGAAGAATAATTTCTTACAATGGGACAGACTTTAAAAGTGCCAAAATATACAATTTCCTCAAACGACACGGGATAGATTAGAGATAATCTACAATTTACTATCCCAGAGCAAATGGTCGTGCTGAAGCCTTCAACAAGACACTGGTACAGATTTTGAAGAAAACACAGGATGAAAACAAAAGGGATCGGCACAACAAACTGTTAGAAGCCTAGTGTGCCTACCAGACGACGTTCAGGACTGGCACTCATTGTATACCCTACATGCTCGTGTACGGGTCTGAGGCCGTGCTACCGTTAGAAATTCAGAAGCTGTCTCTCAGAGTTTCTTTTGCCAACCAACTCACAACAAAAGAAAGTACAAAACTCAAACTTGAAGAACTGGAGAGTCTTAAGGGAAAATGAATTGAAGTAGAAAAACATTTGGAACTTTACCAGACAAAAATGGTACAAGCTTATGACAAATTCATCCATCGAAGGACATTCAAAGTTTGCGACCTTGTCCCTGTGCTCAAAAGACCCATTCTTGCATACCACAGGATAGGTGAAAATTTTGAGCCAACTTAGGAGGGACCATTTATTGTTGAAAAGGTCTACGTAGGAGGAGCCTACCAGTTAGTGGATTTTTTAGGGGAAAGACCCATGCTGTCGATCAACAGACAATACATGAAGACATACTATGCAACCTAACATTGCTTGACATCACTTGATTTGAAATTTTGAAATTTAAATTGTTCTGGGGTTATCTATTTGGCCAAAGGTCTATGACTGAGTCCAAAATTTTGTAATAAAATTAACCTCAATACAATAAAATTTTTTGAAAATTACACACTTCAATTTTCTCTTTTTAAACTTAATATCCTACTAAATTAAACAAAATGCATGTTGACCTCATTTTTGGTTGAGGTTTTGTTTTTTCCTCCTTAGCAGCCTAGGGTCTAGCCATATGACTGTTCCTGTTGACTATTCCAAGAAAACTAGACATGGCACCCTCAACATTAGAAATTCTACCCTCTTCTTTACTCAACCTGAAGTTCTACATGTTGGTCTCAACCTCTAAGTACTTAATAGGTGGGGTCACTATGGGGGAAACTCAAGGTGAGTCACCCTTAGGATTGCTAGACCTTAGGGTTGACC
>NW_018223659.1:15273-15973 GCF_001263595.1 Phalaenopsis equestris
AACTCATCATAAAAATTTCAAAATATTTTGAGTTCATTTTACAACTTAAGTTGATTTTTAAAGATAAATACCACTTTTAACACTTAAATGATTTTTAAAAATCAAAATATAACTCAAAAAATTATGAAACTTAGTTTTTTTAGTTCTCTGTGATCAGGGGTATTTTCTAAAAATAAAATGATATTTATAATAAAAACTTGATTTTTAAACCCATAAAAATCACAAAAATAATAGAATTTATGGAAATGTTCTAAATTGTTTCCTAATCACTTAGGAACAATTAGAATATTTCTCTTGATTTTCTAAATAAATATATTGAATTTTGAAGCTTAAGAATAATTTTTAAAAGGCTAAAAATGAGTTTTCACTAAAATAATTCCAATAAAGAAAAAAAAACCAAAAAAATATAGACTTTACTCCTCTAAGTTCTTTAACCTTAGGGAGATTTTTCAAAAATATAAAACTTAATTTTCACCACTTTAAATATTTTATTTTTAACAAATATATGGTTCATAAAGCGCGGTCCATGTGGAGGCTACATGGCTTGCAATGTCAAATGGCATAGCGACGCGTGCGCAGTTCGGAGCTGCCTAAGATGTGCTAGCGCTGAGCTAGATAAGTAAATAAATCAGGATTTTCTGATTAATTTAAATACTAAAGCTGTAAAAAATCATATTTTTGCATAAAAATAATTATATCA
>NW_018223660.1:0-3154 GCF_001263595.1 Phalaenopsis equestris
AATTTGGACGCCTTTTGAAGAGTTTTTGGATGCACCTACTGGGGAACCGACCTTTGGTTCTATTTAGGGCCAAAATTTGATAAAAAAATTGCCCCCTTCACACCATTTCACATTCTTCCACTCACTTAGTTTTCCTCTTCGCACGCCTACATTCCATGCCTACACCATTAGTTAGTTATTGTCTTTATAGTTTTGAGTTTTTGTTGTGAGTTTAAGTGTGAATTCTTCTGTAAGAAGTGTTGGAGAGGAAGAGAAGTGAGAGATTTCTTCCTACATTTCCTAAGAGATACTACAAGAAATTTGATTTGAGAAAGAGTTTCAGATAAGTGTTGTTTCTTTGTTATTGTTGTATGAATTTTGTTTTATATATGAAATTTGTGTTTTATTGTATCTTTTTTGTGAAGTCTGAGTAGTTTCTTTTATCTTTCTCCCTACTCTGAGATATGGTGAAATGAAGAGATAATTTGAATGTGCCAATGTTAAAGATTAAAATAAATTGTGATGGTTTTTCAACTCATCTCTTAATTTACTTTTCGTTTTAATCTGGGCAATTGAAATTTTAAAATATGTTGTGACACATATGATCCGGAAAATGGAGTATCAGTTCTACAAAAGAGTGAAAATCACATTTAAGTCCATGAAGGAGCATTTCGTTCATGGAATTAGGTGAAAAGAAATAGAGAAATATAAATTGTTGGGTGTAGAATTGAAGATTTTAGGGTGACAGACTAAAATCCCCAATTTGGTCTTAATGTTTAAGAAGTAAAGCCAGCATTAGCCTTCAGGGGAAGGAAAGTGGGAGCTCTGGAGTGAGAGCCGGTGTCCTCCTAACCTAACCATGGATTTAGGGACTAAATCTGAGATTAGCCAATGATTCTCTATAACACTGAATCAGGGTAGAGAATCAAAATTGTTGGCACAATACAAATCTAAACCATTTATTATATCTCATTCCACCAAAAACTCATTGTAGTGGGAAAGATGTTTTTTCATATTAGAAGACTTCATCACATAAACATAGTTTAGTAGTTACTATTTTAACTATGCATTTAAAATTTGCTAGTAGTTAATAATTTAGCTTTGATAGTATCTTAAATATTTGAAATTAGTGACAGTAATTTTGTTTTATTTCTGTGTTGTGAATTTCTTAGTTAATTTGTCATTCAAATTTAACCTTCCCCGTGGTCTTCCCCGTGGAACGATATTTGGGACTTAAATAGAAACTCTTGTATTACTTGATAATGATATGTATACTAGCATAGAATCTCAATCTTCATAGCTTAAAGTTATTATTACTAAAATACCACATCAAGTTTTTGGCACTGTTGTAAAGCGGAGTCAACTTTATAAATTTTACACAACTATATTTCAACCGGGATCAAGTTTTTAGCGCCATTGTCGGGGATTAAAATCTTAAAGTAGTGGTGTTAACTTCATAAATTCTAATTATAAGAAAATATCAGGATCAAAGGGGAGTCAATTTATGAGGCTTCAGAATGATTTAAAGAACTCCTTAGAAAGTGTCCATATCATGTTTTACCTAATTTATTAATTATTAAAACATTTTATAATGTGTTAATAGGATCCCTTAGATCTATAATTAATCTTGCTGCTAGAGGATATTTAATTTTAAATTCATTTAATGAAGCTTATGCCTTAATTGAAAAAATGACCACTAATAATTTTTAATGGCCCTCAGAAAGGGTAAATCCTAAAAGAGTGGCTAGTATTTATGATAATGATGCTTTTACCATCTTAATATCTCAAGTTATTATGATATCCAAGAATTTATATAATTATGCAATAAATATTTACCAAATACCTCAAGGAAGTGAAGAAAATTTATTAGGACAAATGAATGATTCTCAATAACTAGGAACTTTACATGCAGTTGCTAATAAACCCAATAACCCATATTCAAAATTTTAAAACCTTGGTTGGAAAAACCACCCAAATTTTATCTAGAACAATTCTGGTGGTGGAAATCAGTAATGGAGGATCAATCAAGCGAACCCAATAAGAAACTGGAACAATTAAGAAAGTTCTAACTATAAAACTTCTTATCCTTCTGACTTTAATAACAAAAAAGTTAAGTAAAAAAGTTGTCTATAGAAGAAGTAGTTTTACAAATGGGTAATCAAATGCAAATTCAAAGTGCTATAACAAGAAATATTGAGAATCAATTGAGATAAATTACAAACACACTTACCCCAGGGAACACTTCATAGTAATGTTAAAATAAATCTGAAAGATAAAGGATTAGATTAAGAACAAATTTAAGTTGTTCAACTTAGGAGTGTAAAGGAATTAAATATTAGAATTCAAAAAGAGATTGAAATTGAGAGAAAGATTGAAGAAACTGAAGAAAAAAAAGAAACAATTTCTAAAAACCAAGAACAATCTGTCTCTCCAACTAAAAAATGATTTAGAAAGACCACCACCTCCTTTTCCTAAAAGATTAAGACAACAAATGATTGATCAACAATTTTGAAGATTTTTTTAGATATTTAAGATGCTTACTATCAATATTTTGTTTGCAGAAGCCTTGGAACAAATGCAAAGTTATGCCAAATTTATGAAAGATTTATTAAACTAAAAGAGAAATTTTGAATCTTAGAAGACTGTTAGACTTAGAGAAGATTATAGTGCAATAATTCAAAAGAAGCTTCCTCAAAAGCTTAAAGACCCTGTTAGCTTCACTATATCTTGTGCGATTGGAGAAAAAAAATTTATGAAAAAGCTTTATGTGAAACATTAATCTCATGTCTTTATCCATTTTTAGAAGGTTAGACTTAAGAGAGATTTCTTCCACTACTGTAACCGTTCAATTAGCTAATCAATTTATCACTTATGCTAAAGGGGTTATAGAAGATGTACTTGTTAAGGTGGATAAATTATCTTTCCTGTAGATTTCATTGTGTTAGACATGGAAGAAGATAAATAAATTTCTATTATTTTGGGGAGACATTTTCTTACTACCAGATGTGCTATGATTGATTTGCAGAAAGGAGAGTTGACCATGAGAGTTAATGAACAATGAGTAATATTTAATGTTCTAATGTCAATGAGGTACCCTATTAAAGAAAAATGTTATAGGATGATATTATTGATTATATGATTGTTGAACATTACCAAGAAAAATGTGAAGTAATTT
>NW_018223660.1:3190-7485 GCF_001263595.1 Phalaenopsis equestris
GCAGGGTAGGTGTGAACACCGACGTCGAGCAGAGTAGGTGCGAACGTCGACGCCGAGCAGAGGAACGATAGCGACAGAGGAAGACAAAGACGCGAGCAGTAGAGATATCGCGACGCGAGCCGCGATAGGAAGTGCGAACGTCAACGTCGACGTAGATGCAGACGTCGGAGCGAGCGTCAACGATGCGAGATCTTCTCCTTCCAACGGTAGAATCAATTGCTACCGAAATCGCCATTGGAAGCCCTAGAGGAGCTCTTAACCGTAGCCGACATCGTGATATAATGTATATGTATGACTCGTGTATATATATATATGCTTCTGTTCAGCCTGCTTCTGGTCCCTTGGAGAGATGAGACCAAGGGGAGAAGACAAAAATGTCGGATGAGCACCACTTTGAATCGAAGGCAGATGCCGGCGCCTCCAAGACGTATCTGCAACAAGACGACACCATCCGGAAGAATGGGGACATAGTCTTACAAGCTTTGATGAGACTTTTACTTTTACCACCAAATACATATTGCTCCTGAGTATCAAGAAAAGACTATATTTACAAGCTTTGATGAGATTTTTACTTTTACAAGGAAGTCTTTTGATTAATGTAATGCATCTGCAACTTTTCAAAGGTATATGATGTCCATTTTATGTGACATAATTGAGAAAGAAATTGAAGTTTTAATATATGATTTCTCAGTTTTTGGAACCTCTTCTGATTCATATTTAGATCATTTAGCAAATGTTTTAAAACACTACAAAGAAACAAATTTAGTTCTCAATTGGGAAAAATGTCAATTTATGGTCACGGGAGAAATTGTGTTACGACATAAAATTTCTAAAAAAATAAATTTAATTCTAAATTAATAAAAATGTAAATTTATGGTCACAGAAGGAATTGCGTTAGGATATTAAATTTTTGAAAATGATACAAAAATTGATTCAGCAAAAATAAAAGTTATTGCTAAATTACAACCACCTAATTCAGTAAAAGCATTGAGGAGTTTTCTAGGACGTGCTGGATTTTATATAAGGTATATTAAAGATTTTCAAAAATTGCTAAGTTATTATGTTATCTTTTAGAAAAAGATACTAATTTTAATTTTAATAATGATTTTATGAAAACCTTCAATTTATTAAAGAAAAAATTAATCACCGGACCTATCATTGTTTCACCTAATTAGGAAAAACTATTTGAATTAATATGTGATGCAAGTGATTATGCTATTGGAACTGTTTTAAGACAAAAACATGATAAGAATTTTAAAGTTATATATTATGACAGGAAAACTCTTACTGAAGCTCAAATTAATTACACAACAATTGAAAAAGAGACGTCGACAAAAGTATATGTTTTTGATAAATTTGGACCATATTTAATTGGAGCTAAATGCATTATGCATACCGATCATTCGACAATTAAATATCTTATGTCAAAGAAGGATGCAAAACTAGAATTAATTAGATGGTCCTATTTTTGCAAGAATTTGATTTTTAGATAGTGGATAGGAAATGTGCTCATAATCAAATCGTTGATCATTTGTCAAGACTTGAACATGTAAAGAACAATGAGGACGATATAAATGAAAATTTTCCCAATGAACAACTTTATGCTATTGTTGAGTGATGTTTATCGTGGTATGCAAACATAGTTAACTACTTAATTAGTAATATTCTTCCATACAAACTATCAAGCCACTAGAAAAAGAAATTTATCAACATTTTACTTTTAGGATGACCCTTATTTATATAAAAGATGTCGAGATTTAGTCATTCAAAGATGTGTCCCAATTAATGAAACCCTAGAAATTATACAAAATTGTCATAAATCTGAATTTGGGGGACACTTTGGAATAGATAAGACTGCATTTAAAATTTTACACTCTAGATTTTATTGGCCTACATTGTTTTAGGATTTTAATAATTACGATTTTAATAATTATGTGAAAATTTGTGATTAATGTCAGAGAGTAGGTAATATTTCTAAAAGAGATGAAATGCACCTAAATTATACTTTAGAAGTTGAAATTTTTTATGTGTGGGGTTTAAATTTTATAGGGCCATTTGTACCATCTTCAGGAAAGATTTATATCTCATTATTTTTGGATTGTGTGCTTAAATAGATTGAAGCATTAGCCTTGTTACAATGAGATGCTCTGAGTGTTACAAATTTTTAAAAAAATATTTTTACTATATTTGGAATGCCAAGAGTGATCACTACTAATGGGGGAAGTCACTTTAAGACTTTTAGAATTGACACATTGCTTAGAAAATATAGAACTAAACTCAGGATATTCACAGCTTATCACCCTCAGACCGTGGATTAGCAAAAAGCATCAAACTGTGAAATTAAAAGAATTTTGGAGAAAATTGTAAATCCTAATAGAACTGATTGGTCTGATAGACTTGATTCAACATTATGGGCTTATAGGACTGCTTATAAAACTCCTATAGGAATGTCTCCATATAGACTCATATTTGAAAAAGCTTGTCATTTATCTGTTGAGTTAGAAAATAAAGCTTACTGGGCAATAAATGAATTTAAATATAATTTAAAGGATGCTAGAGAAAAATGATTATAGCAATTAAATGAGCTCGAGGAAATAATGAATGAATCTTATGAAATGCTAGAATTTGTAAAGAAAATATAAAAGTTTTGCATGGTCGAAAGATTTTAAGAAAGAATTTTGAGTCTGGACAAGTAGTTTTATTATAAAATACTCGATTGAAATTATTTCCTGGAAAACTTAAGTCCAGGTGGATCGGGCCATTTATTATAACAAAAGTTTATCCTTATGGGGTTGTGGATATTAAAGATCCAAAAATTGAATGTATAACCAAAGTAAATGGACATTGGTTGAAACCTTACATTAGAGAAAACAAGCCCCATTACAAAGAAACTTTGATGCTTGGTCAATATGAGTAAAACATTTGGATATGTCAGACTGACAACATTAAACCAAATGTTTTGTGGGAGGCAACCCATAATCTATTTGTGTGATTTGATTTATGTTTATTATTGATGTAGTATCGTGACCATCCTTTGCTTTAGTAGGATTTTTAAACACTTTTTAAGGTATTAAACATGATTGGAATTTGAAGAAATTCGATGATAGGTGAATCAGTGTTCACTAGGATACTGACGCATAGGCACCAGAATTGGCACCTAGGTGCCAGAGTTCTGTAAAGCTGGCGCCTAGGCGCTATAGTTTTTGGACGTGGGAAAAACTGCCTCCAAATACTTTTCTCCATTTTTTTTAAATTGCCTTACCTTCTCAATCTTCAAATCTTCAAAACTTAAACCAGAGAGAATAAATATAGATGGAATTTGAGATCTTTCTTCCATTCATTTGCTTCCATAGAGAGTAGAAATAATGCCCAAACCTATTTTGTTGGGTTCATAATGCTGAGTTTGGAAAGTATGATGAGAAAATTGGGGAAGATTGAAGAGGAGTTAATAAATCTGCACAACAAGTTGCATAAAATTTATCATCAGTATGAGCATCTGGAGTGGCAGATGAAACTCCATATCAATCACATGGCATGCTATAGGATTACTAGGTAACTATGTATTGTAAGAACAATTGTATTGAAAAAAAAACAACTATGGAATTTCCTCATGCTCCTCTCTTCCACACATTTGATCGCAACTATTGACATGTGAAAGGGTGATGAGAATGAAGTCAACAAGGGCTGATCATTGAAAGGATTCTAGTGTTTAAGTTTTTATGTTTGTGTCGACTTTAGTAATGGATGTTTTGTGTTCTACTTTATCTTGTAGTTGATTGTGTTGTTATGTGTTCTTAATTTCTAGTGTTCTAAACTGTTTTAGGTCAGTTGTATTGTCACTTGATGGATATTAATGAGTATATGTGTTCTGAAAAACTTGTGTTAGAATGGTGGATAATGTTTGAAAATTTGGAAGATAGAAGATGTTTGGGAGATCATAAACAAAAGGTGTGATATTAAATTAATGTGAAATTTCGGTTTAATGGCCTTTAGCTTGCTCTGTTACACTTAAAATCCAAGAAAATAAAAAATTTGGGACTGGCGCCAACGCGCCTAACCATCTGCAGAACGCTTAGGTGTCGGTTCAATTGAACTGTCTGAAACTCAAAAATTTTGCATATTAAACCAAACTCACGCCATTACTGATGCCCAAGCTCCATCTTCTTCCTTATTTTCATGAAAATCTACCTTAGGGTACTTGTCAGAGCTTCGATTTTCAAGTTTCTTTGCTTGAAAATACCAGATTTCATCTTCCCAAGGTTTAGTCTAAATTTTGGCATAGTTATTTTGCGATT
>NW_018223661.1:0-1288 GCF_001263595.1 Phalaenopsis equestris
TTAGGATGCTTGTTAGAAGAAGATTTAATTATAAACACTTCATTTACATTATAACAAGGGCCTGTTAGAGTGTTAAAATTTGTTGTAATTTCATTGATCTGAAAGGGCGGTGTAATTCTCAACAAAGTGGAACCACATTCAAATTCTATAGATGGTGACATTCATGGGAGTTGAGTGCAAATAAATAGGGAAATATACTTTGATGGGAGTAGAATTGGAGATTTGGGTGACAGACTAAAATCCCCAATTTGGTCCTAAAGTTTGGAAACTAAAGGGAAGATGTTAGCTCTCAGGAGAGGGGAAAGTGAGAGCTTCGAAGTGAGAGCCGGTATCCTCTTAGTCTAGCCACGGATTCAGTAAACAAGCATAGGATTAGTCAATGGTCTTTATGCATGAAACAAAAGGTAAAGAATATGATTGCTCATATTTGGCACATACAATACTTTATGCATCTCATTCCTTTACATTATCCAATTCATTACATAAGACTAGAAGATTTAATTTCCAGCAACGGCGTTAAAAGACTTGATCGCGACTATATAGATGTGTCTAATTTGATTAAGATGTATAAATATAATATTCAATAATATTAAAGTCGGATTTGTCAACGCAAGTATACGTATCGCTCAAGTAATATAGAGCTCTAATGGAGTCCTATAGATCGATCCCACAGGGAGTAGTTTAGAATTACAGACTAAGACCTTAGAAAATCAATACTTTAATCATAACAACGACGTTTAATTTGCTTATCTGTCACTAATAGGCAATTGAAATAAATAGAAATTTTTAATAATAAATAAATAAATAATGATATAAAGTAGGGTTTTATTGTGATATTCAATATCTAAGAAACATCATTCTCCTTGTCAAGAAATTATAGTGAATGGATAAAATGAATTAGTTCAATTTATATTGTGCCAAATAGGAGCATACCTATTCTTTACCGTTTGGTCCAGGCATAAAGAACATTGACTAATCATATGCTTGTTTACTAAATCGAAGTGAAAAGATCATCACAATTTCAAATCACCATTTCACAAATCTCAAGTCAAGGAGAAAGACAGAGAAATCTACTCAGAACTCATGAGGAAAACATAACAAAACTCAGAATTCATAAATGAAATCAAAGTCATGCAAACTAAAAAAAGTAAATAACTTATGTCTAAATTCTCCCCAAGAACACTCCTCGAAGTTCCTCTGAATCTCTTCCTTTCTTTACAGCACACAGAATTCATCTTTGAAGTAGCAAGGAGGAAGAAATCTCTCACTTTCCCTCCACTCTTACAAT
>NW_018223662.1:0-202 GCF_001263595.1 Phalaenopsis equestris
GCCTCTAAAGGTACTCACTATCATAATCATATCGATGTTTTAAACCTCCAATACTTCCATTTATTAACTCTATGCTCTTCCCCTGCAAGGTCAACTCATTCATCAAGTCAATTACGGTAGGGGAACTAGAAGGTGGAAGGTCATAACTTGTAAAGGGGACATCTCAACTAGTAGAAGGCTCTTGACTCCTACTTCCAGTTCT
>NW_018223662.1:610-1767 GCF_001263595.1 Phalaenopsis equestris
CGTACTAAAGGATTCATAGTGGCAGCTATAAGAGTCTGGGACTTCGTAAAAGGTGTTAATGCGGGCGACATTAAATTCAACAGGAAATCCCGCACTTGAACGATTCCATCTCCAGAATAGATTACATTGGAGTATAACTCCTTCACACCATTTGCATCAGCTTTGTTGGTGGTGTAACAAAAGTTTTCCCAACTCCGCTCGGCAATAACTCTTTCAATCTCTCCTCCCGGGCTCTCAAAACTCTATCTTGTATACACTTCTTTCCTTTAAATACTGAAGTAAATCTTGAAGCGAGACTCGTCAAACTCAATTCATCTCTTTTATCGTGGAGCCATTTCAATCTAATCAAATTATAGAAAAACTCCAAAATATACTTCAAATATGCAAATAATGGCTTCCAAAAGTAATTCTAAGAGTTCAAAATTAAGTTCCATGAATTTCTTCCCAATATTTTCTTCACATTCTCAAAATTTTTGGATCTCCTCAATGTGGAAGAAGTTCATGGTGAAAATCAAATATTTTTAACTTGGAGTGAAGCTCTTACCTAGAGGAGATCAAATCCGGTGTTAAAAAAGCCTTGAAATCGCCTCAAATCCTATATCTCTCAAGCCCTAAGTTGAAAATTGCATTTTTAGGAGGAAGGGGATGATGAATAGTGGCGGTGGGGGGGGGTGGGAGTGGCGGTTGACTGGTCAAAATCGTGGTAAAAGGTGTTTTTTTTGCTAGCTCGTCGTCGGCGGGGTGTTCGACACCATCAGCGCACTCTATTGAAAATTAAACATAAATCTAGGGAAAAATCCGTCGTCGGCGGCGTCGAGGGAGCTGTCGGCGGGCTCTATTGATTTTAGTTCAATTCCCGAATTTTTTTTATTTCGATCAATTTCAAGCCTTAACGACATCCTTTCAATCATTATAAATATAATTTTATGTGATTAAATGATGTACTTATCACAAATAAACTTTCACAACACAAAACATCACATTTATATATAAATTCCAAGGGGTACAATATACGTTACAAAACAAACCTAAGTTTGGTATTTTCTCAACCTCAACACATTAATTCAACGTCGCAATCCAAGCCACAACACTCAAAACACTGAAAACAAAACATCCTATGCTTAATCTCAACTATACAGAGATCTAAAAGCATAATT
>NW_018223662.1:2935-3535 GCF_001263595.1 Phalaenopsis equestris
CCTGTAACACAGAAACAACTACGGCGGCGGTAGTATAGGACAGCACTTCTCATCTTTGTAACACTATCATCTCTTCAATTGCCATCGAGGGATTATTAAATCCTCAATTTACGAATCCTCGTTCCTTGATCAATCTTTTCTTCATCAATACCTTGTTGAAGATTTGTTGCGCTTCCGCACTAATAAACTTTCACCGATTGAAAACTTACATTTTGGGATTATCAGGGGAATTGGACGCCATATGAATGAGATTGGTGGAGTTTCACTTTGTTTTTTGGGGAAAATATGAACTAGGAATCAAATTTGGGAGTTTAAAAGGGTAACTCCCACCCAAAAACCTCCAAAAACTGCCATTGAAACTCCAGAAACTGCCATCTCGTCAGTCTCGCCGTCGGCGGGGTCGAGGGCATCGTCGGCGAGCATCTATTTTTATTTTACCTGGACTCTAGGGAAAAACCACCCGTCGGCGACGTCGATGGCGCCGTCGGAGCCCAAGGAAAAAATTACACAGTTTTGCTCTAGTCCGAATGCATTCCAATTTTTCTCTATGGATCCAATTGTTATAATGAATCAAGGGTAAATAAGAGTAGTAGAGCTTAA
>NW_018223663.1:0-247 GCF_001263595.1 Phalaenopsis equestris
AGGTATCTCAAAATTCTGTAGACTGCATTCATGTGCTCTTCCGTAGGGCTGTTCATGAATTGGCTAATAACACTAACAGAAAAATCAATGTCGGGTCGTGTGTGTGAGAGATAGATGAGTCGCCCCACGAGTCGCTGATATCTCCCCCTATCCACAGGTGCGCTATTTTTCTCAGTGTCGTTCTTCTTATTCTTCTTATAGGGATCTATTATAGTATCGACGGGTTTGCAATCGAGCATACTTGTTT
>NW_018223664.1:0-2997 GCF_001263595.1 Phalaenopsis equestris
AAAGGGGACTGAAAATCAAATTACTGATCATTTGTTCAGGCTTGAGTTAGAAATACCACTTTGTTTTGAAAAAGAAATTATTGAACATTTTCCAGATGAAAAACTGTTCACTATTTATGAGTGGTGTGTTCCGTGGTATGCCGACATTGTGAACTTTATTGTCAGTGATATTATACCCTATGGAATGACATACCAACAAAAGAGGAAATTTATTTCTGAAGCTAAGACTTATTTTTAGGATGACCAATTTTTATATAAACAAGGAAAAGATTTAATTATTTGAAGATGTGTACTCTTAAAAGAAACTTATGAAATTATCCAAAAATGTTATAATTCTGATTTTGGGGGACATTTTGTTGTTGATAAAATATCATACAAATTTTGCAATCTGGATTCTATTGGCCTACAATTTTTAGAGATGTTAATGCTTATGTCCAAACTTGTGATAGATGTCAATGAGTAGGCAATGTTTCTAGAAGAAATGAGATGCCCCTCAATTATATGTTGGAAGTTGAAATATTTGATGTTTGGGGATTAGATTTCATGGGACCATTTATACCATCTTTCAGAAATTTATATATTTTGTTAGCCGTGGACTATGTATCCAAATGGATAGATGTTTTTTCTTTACCTTGATGTGAAGCTCAAATTGTTGCAAAATTTTTGAAAACGAATATATTTTGTAGATTTGTGATGCCGAGAGTTATTTTTACTGATGGGGGAAGTCATTTTAGAAATGCCATAATAGAGAAGTTATTAAAGAAATATCATATAAATCATAGGATTGCTACTACTGCATACAGAACTCCTATAGGAATGTCCCCATATAGACTAATATTTGGGAAAGCTTGTCACTTACTAGTTGAACTTGAGCATAAAGCATATTAGGCGATTAAAGAGTTCAATTATAATTTGAAAGATGTTGGTGAGAAAAGATTATTGCAATTAAATGATCTTGAAGAGATAAGGAATAAATCTTATGTGAGTGTCAAGCTTTATAAAGAAAAGATGAAGATGTGGCATGATCGAAGGATTCTTACTAAAAATTTTCAGCCAGGGCAACAAGTTTTGCTATATAATGTAAGGTTAAGATTATTTCTAGGCAAACTTACGTCCAGGTGGATGGGCCCATTTGTTGTGATAAAATTTTATCCTTATAGAGCTATGGATATTAAAGATCCTAAGTCTAAGAAAATATTTAAAGTTAAAGGACATACACTGAAACCTTATTTTATAGGGGATTGGCATAAATTTAATGATGCAATGATTTTGGTTCAACCAGAATAAGCAATGGTTACGTCGAGTTGACGACGTAAAACTAAGCGCTTTGTGGGAGGCAACCCATAGTTATCAGTGTATGTTGCAGAGTATTTTTATTTTGATTGTTATTTTGTGCGTGATTAAGAAAATTGGGTAGTATTTTTGAAACTATTATGTATTAGTAAAGATTTTAAGACTTTATTTAGTGACCAAGACATGTTTGAATGAGAATTTGGATGTTAAGACACTAGCGCTTAAGCGCCAGATCCATGAGGAAGGGGTTCATTAGTTAAAGTGCACAAGAGATGTATAACGGTTTCTTAGTCTTTAGTATTAAATGGATATCATAGAAGATCAACAAAATTAAGAATACTATGGCTTTGTTGGAGATTAAGGTACTTGAGTTGCATGCACATCTAGAGCATATTGGATGGCAATTGAAGATGCAATTTAGCTACACAAGTTATATAGAGAAAGTGGATAAGGCGATGTTCATAAAGCAGAAGTGGATTGAAGAAGATAGTATCCGAGCTTGTCACCACCCTCCATTTTATCAACTCTATATTCCTGGAGAGACTAATGAAAGATATGAATTTGTTCCTTCGAATGAAGAATGGAATTAAGTTTCTATGTTTATTTTTGAGTGATTAAAGTTGTTATCTTTAAGTGTTTTTAGTGTTTAAGACCTGTGTTAGTGTTTATGTTACTTATGTGTTTAATTGTGAATGTGTGTTAAGTGTTTTTTTCTTAGGAAAATTTTCTCATCCGAGACTATTTGGAGTGAGAAATAAGTGTCAATAGTATTTGTACTTTTTTGTGAATTAATATAAGTTTGTTTTTTGTGAAAATTTTGTGTTATTTTAGCCTCGAATTGAAATAGTTATTATGGATAATTTAAAGAGAGAGGGGAGTTATAGGAAGTTGAAAATAGGCATTTAAGTGCTATGAGACCATTTAGGGGTGGTTTACTTAGGCAAATAGTGCATTTTACTTTAATTTACAAATTTTGAAAATCATGCACTGGCGTCTAAGCGCCACATCTCGCTCTTAAGTATGAGCTAACCAAAGAAGCAGATGCCTAAGCGTCATTTATCTGTGCTTAAGAGCTGGTTCACGAAAACCAATTCGCGAATGGTTAAAAGTGAAATTTCAGCCCAAAAATCATCATTTTTAACGCCACCGTCACCTTCAACCTCTCGAGTTTGTGATTTTTGAGGGCTAGGGGACATCTAAAGTGAAGATTTCTTGGTGGAATCAAGTGAAATTTGCTAGATCCAAGTTCCTTGAGGTAAGAGCTTTACTTCTATGCAAAAATTTTGCATTTTCACTACGTATTTTGAGCACATTTGGAGATATTCAAAAATTCACTATTCATGATGAAAAATGAGAAAAAAAATCTATGGAAATTGCATGAGAAGTGTAGTTTAAACTTTGGAAGTTTAGTTTAGTAATTAGACTTGATTTTTAAAGTAATTTTTGGAATTTACAAAATTTGTAGGATGACACCAAGAATGAAGAGGAGCAAAGGAAAGAGCCCTTTGGATTCGAGTAAATTTGTTAGTTCGAAGGCTCAGGATCGGTACAGTGATGCGTTGCAATCACAGAATCTGATTCAAGAGAGGTGTTTTAGGAATCTAGGTGGTGACAAAAGAGGATTTGATTGTTCGCCGATAGTGGGAACAATTCTGTTGATTCTCTGCCATGGCGGTTATTTTTATTGTTAGGGAGTTCTATGCA
>NW_018223665.1:0-800 GCF_001263595.1 Phalaenopsis equestris
GCTGAAGTTTCTAATAGAGGGATTAAACAAATACTGGAGAAGTCTGTAAACCCTCGTAGAGTAGATTAGTCTACTAGACTGGATACTGCATTATGGGCTTACAAGACTGCTTATAAAAAAAACTCTTATTGGAATGACTCCTTATAGGCTGATTTTTGGAAAGACTTGTCACTTACTAATAAAATTGAAGCATAAAGCTTATTGGGTGATTAAAGAATTCAATTATAATTTGAAAGATGCTGGTGAGAAGAGATTGTTACAAATGAATGAATTAGAAGAATTAAAAATGAATCTTATGATAACGAATAGAATTTACAAGGAGAAACTAAGGTATGGCATAATCGAAAGATTAACTAGAAGAGCTTTGAACCGGGACAAGAAGTTTAGCTTTACAATACAAGGCTGAAGTTATTTCCTTGGAAATTGAAGTCTCGTTGGTTAGGACCCTTTACTGTGACTCGAGTTTATACTTACGGAGCTGTTGAAATTGAAGATCAAAAGACTGGAAAAGATTTAAATTAAAGGGACACAGATTAAAGCCGTATTTTGAGGGTAAAAGACCAAATTTTAAAGTGGTTTTAATGGTTAGTCAACCTGAATAATATCTGAATAGGTCGGGCTGACGACGTTAAACCAAGCGCATTATGGGAGGCAACCCATAATTATCTTTATTTGTTTTGCAATTATAGTGTTTTTGTTTGAAATTATCATTAGTTTGTGGTAGTATTGAACTCTACTACTCTCATATACCCGTGAATCATCATAAAAATTGGATCCATAGAGAAAATTGGAACGCATTC
>NW_018223665.1:874-1505 GCF_001263595.1 Phalaenopsis equestris
GCGTGCCACCGGCGGGTTTTTCCCGAGAGTCCAGAAAATTATTTCTCAAGGCTTGCCGACAACTTCATCGACGCCGCCAATGACGAGAATGGCGAGATCACGATTTCCGGAGTTTGAAATTTTAGTTTTTTGTGATTTTAGGCGAGATTTACTCCCTATAAACTTCCAAACTCTGTTCTTAAATTCATATTAGCAGAAAACAAATTGAAACTCCCCCAAATTTATCCCTATCGCTTCCAATTCCACTGAAAACCCTAGATTTTTAGTGTTCAACCAGAGAAAGTTCATTAGTTTCGAGGTGCAAAGAATCTTCAACAAAGTGCTGACAAAGAGGAGATTAATCAAGAAAGTGGATTTGTGAATCGAGGATTGAACAATCCTTTGACAGTAATTGAAGAGATGATTGTGCGACGATGATGGAAAGTGTTGTGCTACACTACTGCCGCCGTAGTCGTTCTTGTGGTGAAGGAGTTTTATGCTAATTTGCATGGAATCAACCAGGGAGTCGTGTATATGTGAGGCAGATGGATAACTTTTGCTCCTACACAGATTAATGAGTTATATATGATCAAGAATATTCCTGTCTGTCATTATTACAACTTCGTCCCATCAAGAAATATGATGAATGAGA
>NW_018223666.1:0-3315 GCF_001263595.1 Phalaenopsis equestris
TGCTATACTACCGCCGCCGTGGTTGTTCCCGTGGTGATAGAATTTTATGCAAATTTGCATGGAAACAACCATGGAGTCTTTGATGTACGAGGTAGATGGATAACTTTCACTCCTGCATGGATCAATGAATTATATATGATCGAGAACGTTCCTGTCTGCCATTATTCCAACTTCGTCCCGATAAGAAACCAGATGAATGAGATTTACCAATATTTAACGGACGAAACTGAAGACCGGGAAATGAGAGAAAACGGGTATGTTAGTTTTTTTGTGACATTCCTATATCCCGTTTTTAAACACTGACACTTCTTCATTTCTGTAAAACTATTACTAACAATGAAGATCGGTAAAGTCTCTAAAGAAAGTGCTATTCTGAATTACTGCATCCAAATGGGACTGCCGATCGATATAGGATCAATAATTGTGAAGTTTGTTTTGGGCCTGATCGTTCATGGATCAACTTATGGGCTTGGACACCCTTCCACAATTTTCTCACTTTGCAGTCAATTCCAAGTATCTTACAAAAATTGGGAAAAGATACTTCTACCTTGGAAGCCTTTGGACCCAACTGAGAGATTTCCAGCTTTTGAAGATGAAATGACATGACTATTATGATTGATCAATCATCTCAGAATTCACTGCCGATTCAACCTTTAGTTTCGAACAAGAATGTGGTGATCTTGTGTAGAATCAAAAAAATTAGAGAATGAGGTAAAAAATGTCATGAATGCACTTAATAATATCTCTGATTTCTTTGATCATCTAGAATGGAGGATGAAAGAACATTTTTCTCACTCTGGACATATAAAAGACAATTTGATACGGCTTATGAGGAGGATGAAATTGATAGAAGAAGATTCTACTGCAGAATTTCCTTACCGACCCTTCTATAACCTCTTCGTTCATGTGCAATCAATGGGTGATCTCAGAGGAGAATCTAGTGTTGAATCTGAAGAATAGTTGATTTATATTGTTGCCTGTCTATCTATCTATGTAATTTGATTTGAACTTTGTATTTGTTTTGCTTTAGAATGATGCTTTTAGATCTCTGTATAGTTGAGACTAAGCTTAAGATGTTTTGTTTTCAACATTTTGAGTGTTGTGGCTTGGATTGCAACGCTGAATTAATGTATTAAGGTTGAGAAAATATCAAACTTAGGTGTGTTATGTAACATATATTGTAACTTGTGGAATTTATATATAATTGGGATGTTTTGTGTTGTGAAAGTTTATTTGTGATAAGTACATCATTTAATCACTTAAAATTATGTCTATAATCATTGAACGAATGTCTTTGAGGCTTGAAATTGATTGAAATAGCAAAAATCCGGGAATTGAACCAAATCAATAGATCCCTCCGACGGCGGACTTTTTTCGAGATTTAGGATATAATTTCAATAAAGCGAGCTGACGGCGCCGATGGCGAGATCCAAAAAAAAACACCTTTAACCACAATTTTAACCAGTCAACCGCCACTATTCATCATCACTTTCCTCTGAATAACACAATTTTTTACCTAGGGCTTGAGAGATCATGGATTGGGAGGCGATTTCAAGACATTTAGACACTGAATTTGATCATCTCTAGGTAAGAGCTTCACTCCAAACTAAAATATTTGATTTTCACCATGAATTTCTTCCACATTGAGGAGATCCAAAAAATTTGAAAATTTTAAGAAAATATTGAGAAGAAATTCATAGAACTTAGTTTTGAACTCTTAGAATCACTCTTGGAAGCCATTATTTGCATATTTGAAGTATATTTCAGAATTTTTCTATAACTGTGATTAGATTGAAATGGCTCCACGACAAAAGAGACCACTTGAATTCAACGTGTCTCGCTTCATCAATGCAAAGGCTCAATCGAGGTTTACTTCAGTATTTGAAGGAAAGAAATGTATACAAGATCGAGTTTTTGAGAGTCTAGAAGGAGAAATTGAACGAGTTATTACCGAACGGAGGTGAGAAAACTTCTGTTACACGACCAATAAGGCTACTGCAAAAATTGTGAAAGAATTCTATGCCAACATGTTCTATTCTGAAGATAGAATTGTTCAAGTACGGGGATTTCCTATTGAATTTAATGTTGCCCACATTAACTCTTTTTACGTAGTCCCGGACTCTTATTGCTACCATTATGAAACCTTCAGTAAATTTCTCACTGATGGGAAAGGAACATGGAAGATAAAGCAACAAGAACGGGTAAATTTTTTTGCTTCCATGTTAAATGCCACATCTAAAGCGTGGCACTATTTTGTTTCCTCTACTCTGTTACCGACCTATCACCATAGTGAGGTAACAAGAGATAGAGCTATTCTGAATTTTTGTATTCAAAATAATAAAAATATAAATATGGGGAGAATCCTTTTTAAGAATATATTGACCACGACAAGGAGTGAAACAAGTGGACGTCTAGAACATCCTGGCCTTATTTATGCACTGTGCCAACTTTTTGGATGGAAGTTGGAGATGATGAGGAATGAGTTTACTCTATGAAACCCATTAGTAAAGCTAATTTAAAGACTTATGAATCTCATGAAAAATGGAGAACTGGGAGTAGAAGTCAAGAACCTTCTACTAGTAGAGATATCCCTTCTACTAGTTATGACCTTCCTCCTTCTAGTTCCCCTACCCTAACCAATTTAATGAATGAGTTGACCTTGCAGCGAAAGACTATAGAACTAATAAGTGAAAGGATTGAAGGTTTAGAACGTCGACATGATTATGATAAACTGTACCTTCAGAGGCATTCAAATTTTGAGATAGCTTAGTATGAAGCTCAGGCCCGACACAACAGATGTGAGCCTAATGTTACTTTTCTTGAATGCCCCCGATATACTAAGTATCAGCCCAATCCACCTGCTGATCAAGGAGACAAAGACATAGTTTGGGATTTTGGTATCTGAATATAATTGATGTACTTGTACTTTTATTTTTGTAATCTTTTGTAATAGAAATGGATGTTGGTGTGTATTTGTACTTTCATATTTACTGTTATGTTGTAATTGGATAATTTTTAATTTTTGTTATAAAGTTAATGTGGTAATTAAAATTTGCATGTGTAGTATAATGGATGTTGATTAGTACTTCGTGAATTGTATTGTAATGTGATTTTTATTTTGCATTTTAGTTGTAATTGTTTTGTTTAGTATTGTGGATGTGTTAGTAAATTTTTGTGTTTGTTTAATGTTTTAGTTTTGTACTTATTTCAAAATTTCATTACCCAACAATTTCTCTAATGATTTATATGTATAGAAAGCTCCTAATATTATAGACCTGGTGAATTAGAAATTTTGAGAAGGACTGTAAAAATTTC
>NW_018223667.1:0-609 GCF_001263595.1 Phalaenopsis equestris
GTTTAAGTGTGAATTCTTCGTTAAGAAGTGTTGGAAAGGATGAGAAGTGTGAGATTTCTTCTTCCTACATTTTCTAAGAGGGGCTACAAGGGATTTGATTTGAGAAAGAGTTTCAGATAAGTGTTATTTATTTATTATTGTTGTATGAACTTCCTTTTATATATGAAATTTGTGTTTTGTTGTATCTTTCTCATAAAGCATGAGTAGTTTCTTTTATCTTTTTCCCTACTCTGAGATATGATGAAATGAAGAGATAATTTGGATGTGCCAATGATAAATTTAAAATAAATTGTGATGGGTTTTCAACTCCGCTCTTAATTTATTTTTCGATTTGGTCAATTGAATTATTAAAATATATTGTGAAACATAAGATCCGGGAAATAGAGTATGAGTTCTACAATAGAGTGGGAATCACATTTAAGTCCATGAAGGTATTTGGTTCATGGACTTAAGTGCAAATAAATAGGGAAATATACTTTGTTGGGTGTAGAATTAGAAATTTTTTAGGGTGACAGACTAAAATTCCTCAATTTGATCTTAGTGTTTAAAAATTAAAACAAGAGTTAGCCTTCAGGGGAAGGGAAGTGGGAGCTCTGGAGTGGGAGCCAA
>NW_018223667.1:619-2196 GCF_001263595.1 Phalaenopsis equestris
GTAGCCACAGATTTAGGGACTAAACCTAAGATTAGCCAATGATTTTCTATAACACTGAATCAGAGTAGAGAATTAAAATTGCTCCTATTTGACACAATACATATTTAAACTATTTATCTCTTCTCATTTCATCAAAAAACTCATTGTAGTGGCAAATATGTTTTTTCATATAAGAAAACTTCATCACATAAACATAGTTTAGTAGTTACTATTTTAAAACTCTGCATTTAAATTCTGCTAGTAGTTAATAATTTAGCTTTTATAGTAACTTAAACATTCAAAATTAGTGACAGTAATTTTGTTTTAATTCTGTGAATTTTCTAGTTAATTTATCATTTCAAATTTAAACCTTCATCGTGAAATCGATATTTGGGACTTAAATAGAAAGTCTTATATTACTTGTGTAGAATATCGATACGTATACTTGTGTAGAATACCGACATTAAGAGCTGAACTTTATTATTTATTAAATACCACATCAAGATTTTGGCACCGTTGTAAAGCAGAGTCAACTTTATAAATTTTACATAATTTTATTTCTGTCGCATCAAGTTTTTACGTATCAAGTTTTTAGCGCCATTGCCGGGGAAGGTAACGATAGATTTGGTGAATTAGGAAATTTAGAGATAAAAATATACAAAATATAAAATAAAAAGATTATAAAATAAAAAATCCAAATATATAATATATATATATATATATATATTTAAGAGTTTTTTTAAGAAATTTTTTTTGCTTATTATATCTGTTTATGCAAAATATTGAATCTGAATGTTTAGTATTTTATGATTTGGAATTAGAATGTTTATGATTTGGAATTAGAATGTACTATTAGAAAAACTTAAAAATAACAAAAAGAAATTAAAAATTTAAACAAAATGACAAATAACTTAAATAATCAAATAAATGAAAATCAACAAAAACCTTTAAAAGATTATGCTAATCCAACAACAGATGAACTTCAGTTAACTATTCAAAATCCTCATGTTGCTGCTAATTCATTTAAACTTAAACCTAGTATTATCCAAATGGTACAAAATAATCAGTTTGGAGGAACACCTATTGAAGATCCTAACTTACATCTTGCTAGTTTTCTTGAGATTTGTGCTACTTTTAAATATGACGGAGTGTCTATTGATGCCGTTAGGATTAGACTTTTTCCTTTTTCATTAAGTGATAAAGCCAAAGCTTGGTTAAACTCATTAGCACCTGGATCTATCAGAACTTGGGGAGAAATATCACAAAAATTCTTGGCTAAATATTTTTCACCCTCGAAAACCACTAAGCTTAGGAATGATATTACATCTTTTTGTCAGTTTGAAGGGGAATCAATATATGAAGCATAAAAAAGATTTAAGGATCTCCTTGGAAAATTTTCACACCATGCTTTACCAGATTGGTTAATAATTCAAACATTTAACAATGTATTATTACGATCACTTACATTTATTATAGATGCTGCTGCTGGCGGATCTTTAATGTCAAAACCTTTAGATGAAACATACTCTTTAATAGAAGAAATAACTATTAATAATTTTCATAGGCAAATCCTAAGAGAGTAGCTAGTATTCATGACT
>NW_018223668.1:0-6451 GCF_001263595.1 Phalaenopsis equestris
TCTCTAAATAGAGTAAGCCAATAAAATCCAGATTGCAAAAGTTTATGAATAGTTTTATCATTTCCAAAATGACCTCCAAACTCAGAATCATGCTGAATTTTTTTATAAGGCACACATTGTCTCATTACTAAATTTTTACATTATTTATACAAATACAAATCATCCTAAAAATAAGATTTAGCATCATGAATGAATTTCTCTTCCTGCTGTTTTGTCAGTTCATATGTTAAAATATCACTAACAATATAATTTACAATATCAGCTTACCAAGGTATTTCCCATCCTTTTACAGCATAAAGTTGTTCATCAAGAAAAGTTTCCATAATTTTTTTTTTCTGAATCAAGTATTTCTTTATATTCTAACCTAGATAGATGACTAGCAATTTGATTATCAGTCCCTTTTCTATCGACTATTACAAAATCAAACTCTTGCATCAGAAGTACCTTTCTAATTAATTTTGGTTTAGCATCCTTTTTTTGCATCAAATATTTAATAGCCAAATGGTCAGTACGCACAACACATTTAGCTCGAATTAGATATGATCTAAAATTATCAAAGCATACACAATGGCTGATAACTCTCTTACAGTGGTGTTGTAATTAATTTGAGCAGCATTAAGAGTTATACTAGCATAGTAAATGACTTTAAAAATCTTATCATATCTCTACCCTAAAACAGCTCCAATAGCATAATCACTTGCATCACACATCAACCCAAAAGGGTTCTCTCAATATGGTGAAACAATTATAGGAGCAGTGATCAACTTTTCCTTTAAAGATTCAAAAGCTTTAAGGCAATATTGATTAAAGTCAAATTTTGTATCTTTTTCTAGAAGTTGGCATAAAGGTTTAATTTTTTTAAAAATCTTTATTATATCTCCTGTAAAATCCAGTATGTCCTAAGAAACTCCTAACTCCTCTTACTATAGTAAGTGGAGGTAGGTTTGATATAACCTGTATTTTTTTAGGATCTACTCCCATGTCATTTTCTGAAGTTTTATGTCCAAGCACAATTCCTCCTGCAACCATGAATTGACATTTTCCCCAGTTCAATACGCAATTAGTCTTTTCACAACATTCCATAACTTCCTCTAAATGATTTAAACTTATTTTGAATGAAGTTCCAAATACAAAAACATTACCCATAAAGAATTCAATCCCTTTTTCAATCAAATCACTGAAAATTGACACATACATCTTTGAAATGTTGCAGGTGCATTACATAATCTAAAGGGCATTCGCTAAAAATCAAACATTTCATAATGACTAGAAAATGTTATTTTCTCTTGATCCTTTAGAGCAATAGGTATTTGATGATAACCAGTAAATTCATCTAAAAAATAAAAATAATTGTGCCCAGCTAGCCTATCTAACATCTCGTCCAAGAAAGGTAAAGGAAAATGATCATTCTTGGTGGAAGAAATTAATTTTCTATAATCTATGCAGATTCTCAAACCAGTGACTTGTCTTATTAATATTAATTCGTTATGCTCATTTGTCACTACAGTCATACCTCCTTTCTTTGGAACACAGTGAATTAGACTTACCCAAGCACTGTCTAAAATAGGATATATTATTCCATCATCTAACCATTTTAAAACTTCTTTCTTCACAACTTCTTTCATTATAGGATTTAATCTCGTTTGACGATCAACTTTTGGTTCATGCTAATCTTTTAATAAAATTATATGCATATAAATTGAAGGACTGATTCCTTTCATATCAGCTAATGTCCATCGAAAGGCTTTCTTATATCTTTTCAAAGTTTCACACAACTATTGTTCTTCCTTATTAGTTAATTCTGAGGATACTATAAATGGTAATGTAGATAAATCTCCTAAGAATGTATACTTCAAATATGTAAGAAGTGATTTCAGTTCTAGTTCAAGAGGTTCTCAACAGATGAAATCAAATTCTTGTTACTTTCTGTAGGATCTAAAATTTCAATTTTTTTTCCTGAACATAATATAAATCCTCTTTACTCACTTCCATAGATTAATCTTGAATTTTATCCTCGTCTTGATATTCCATATATTCTTTTTCAAATTCTCTTTCAAAAGTCTTCTTAAAACAATAATGGCTTAAATATTTGTTAATATCCACTCTCAAGCATTCAATCTCTTGTTGTTTTTTGCAGGGTATCTCATTGATTTTGTAATATTAAATATAACCTCTTGATCACTAACTCTCATGGTTAGCTCTCCCTTCTACACATCTATCAAAGCTCTTCCAGTGACTAGGAATGGTCTTCCTAAAATGATAGAAATTTTGTTATCTTTCTCCACATCTAATACAATAAAGTCCACATGAAAGATAAATTTATCATCCTTTACTAAAACATCTTCTATAACTCCTTTAGGATAGGTAATCGAACAATCAGCTAACTGAAGAGTTACAGTAGTAGGTAAAATATCTCTTAAGCCCAACCTTCTGAAAATTGATAATGGCATAAGATTAATACTGGCTTATAAATCACATAAAGTTTTTCCATAAAATCATTCGCCAATAACACAATGAATTGAAAAACTTAAAGATCTGTAAAACTTCTAGAATCTTTAAGTTTTTCAGGAATCTTTTTCTGAAATATAGCACAACACTCTTCACTAAGTGCAATAGCCTCATTAAGTACAAACTTCCTTCTCTTTTTAAGTATATCCTTCATTAACTTTACATAGTTTGGCATTTGTTGGAAGGCTTCAACAAATGGATTTTTTATCGTTAATTTCCTTAAATTTTCCAAAAATTTAGAAAATTGGTTGTCTCTATTTTTCTGCTTCAATCTTTGAGGAAATGGAGGTGGTGGTATTTCTATAAAGATTTTGATTAGTTTAATAGGACTTTTTGCTTCAAAATGAAAATATTTACTAGATTTTTCATTTTCCGCCTCATCTTTTTCAATTTCAACTTCTTGTTGAACTCTATTTTCTAATTCTTTTCCAAGCAATACATCTCAATTGATTTTCCATATTTCTAATTGCAGCTCCTTGACTTTGTACTTAACTTCCCATTTGCAATATCAATTCTTCCATTGATAAATTTTTCTCTTTAGTTTGCAAATTATTAAAACTTAGGGGGTAATAAGGTTTATAAGCTTGATTCCCTTGATTTTTGGAGTTTCCTAATGGGTTCGCGGTATTGTTTCCCCATTGTGGATTTACAGCATTAGAAATATTGGCACTCCAACTAAATTTTGAATGATTATTCCAACAAAAATTATAATAGTTGGTTCAAATGAATTAGCAACTACAGCAAGAGTGTATACTTTGATGAACTTCATCTGTTACAGGATTAACATAATCTCTTAAAGGTCTCTATACATGTCGATATTAATTTTCAATATTTTCATTATTTAAATTTTTTGCCATTTTTTTCAAATTTTGAAGTTCTTTTTATTTTCAAAATTTTCATGTACTTCATTCTAATTCAGAACGCACTAATCATTCAGGTCCTACACTACGCATAAACAAAAAAAGGTTAAATAACTAAAATAAAAAAAAATTAAAATTAATTAAAATAAAACACTCAAAAATATATTTTTCTTGTCTTAAATTTTCTTTAAAATAAGCACACAAACATGAACTTTTGTATATTAACTACACTACGATTTCCCTAAAACAATTCTTACAATTCAAATAAAATCTTCTAAGTTGAAAATAAATTTTCTATTACTTCCCCGGCAACATTTATAAGACGAGCTGAGCCTGGGCTAGCTCGTGTTCGGCTCATCTACACCCCTAGCTCTAATGGGGTCTTAAGTATTGATCCCACAGGAAAGTTTAAAAATCTTATAATATTAACTCAAATAAACTCTATCTAAACTGCAGAAAACTTAACTAGAAATGAAGCTCAAAATTTGTGCTTATTAACCAAGTAATGTATATCTACTACTCTTATCTCTAAACTTAAAATATATTTTAATATCACAAAACTAAGTTTTATGAAGAAGAGTTCAAATTTTAGAAAGTATTATTCCCCTTGCAATGAGATTTTAATCAGTGAATAATTCAAATTGTTATAAATTTAAATATTATATTGTGTCAAATAGGAGCATACCTATCTTTACCCTCTTACAAGTGCATAATGAACATGGGCTAATCCAGAATCAAGTTCTTAAATACTTGTTTAGGTTGGGAAGATATTAGTCGTCACTCTAGAGTTCCCACTATCCCTCAACCTGGAGGCTAACATCCAACCTTAGGTTCCCATTTTTTGGATCAAATTGTAGGTTATAGCCTGCCACTCTAAAATCACTAATTTATGCCCATCAAAACTTATTTCCTTAATTATTTGCACTTAACCACATGGAGAACATTCTCATCCATGAGATTAAATGTGATTCTTACGTAGTTGAGGGAAGCATAGCCCTTTCAAATCATTATGTTTTATGATAGATTTTTAATTTAGCAATTGGCCAGATTGATTAAGTGAATGAAGTTCAAAGTTTGAATCACCACAATAACAAAATTAAAGCACTTCTAAACAATTTTAATTCTTCACATGATTATTTCTTATTGCAGGGAGAAAGACAAAGTAAACTACTCAGATCTCATGAGGAAGATACAATAAAACATGGATTTATATATAAAAACAAGTTTACACAATAAGAACAAGTAAAATAAGTACAACAAACTACTCACCTCAATCTCCTCCCCAAGAAAATCTTTTGAAGTTCTTTTGAATCACTTTCTCTCCTTACAATATCACTCAATTTTATCTTATAAATGTAATTAAGAAGAGATCTCTCACTTCCCCACTCCTCTTACAACTCTAAGAGACTATCTTCTATTTCACTTTTCTTCACTTACTCGCCTCTTCTCTTACTTTTTTTTTTCTTCAATAAAATCTCTCTTATATTGTATTTGGCTGAATTTCAAAGAGTCAACTCCGATGCCCATTCAAAATTTGTCCAAATTTAATGAATTGGGAAGAAAACCATTTCTGGAGCCTAGGCGTCTAACTGTGGTGCCTAGATGCCACCTTTTCTGTAAACTGTCACTTTGGCGCTAGATCCTGGCACCTAGACACCAAGTCAACTTTTACAAAATGACCTTTTATTTACTCCAAATTCCTTCTTTTTTGCTTTTTTAGATCCAATTGCTCAACTTATTGTACCTGCAATGAAAAAATAGAAATATCTTTTCATTGTAGAGCAATATCACTAAAGATAGGCATTAAATGTGCATATAAAAGTAGCATGTTTTTAGGCAAATCAGGAGGGAGAAAACATTAAGAAAAAACTAAGCTTTATTTGTCCTCAATAAACTACATTTTATGAAATATCCTTTGGTATGTGGTTTTATATTTAGAAAACTATATTTTTTATTATATGAATGTTATAGTAGACTCAAGTTAAAATTTTTGGTGATAAGGGGTAGTTCTAAAGTTAAGATATTTGGTATAAGGGAATAGGGATATGCTTTTACTATTTATAGTAAGAAAAATTATATTTTTTAAATACTGGGAATCTTAGATTTACACTTTAAAAGAATTGGGATTCTATGAAAAAAAATATTTTTAAAAATAATACACATTATAAACTAAGGAAATGTGATAAATTTTTAACTTTTGGAGGAGAAGTGAAGTCAAAATCATTAAAGGTTATCCAGATATAATAATTCTCAAATATAAAAATTAAGGATTAACAAGATCCTGAAAGAAAAGAAAAAGAAAAAAAAAGAAAAGAAAAAAAGAAAGAAAAAGAAAGGTAAGAAGAAAACATGTGAGGAGAAGCTTGAGGAGATGCCAAATTAAAAATTGGCTTCACTTGAATCATCTTAATGGAAGAAACCTAATTCCATTTCTGAGCTTATTATCAATTTTAAATGTATTAGTCAAATCGTTAATTATAGAGTTCTCATATAATCCTATCATTTAATTCTTCTAGGATTCCTAAGCTTGAAAAAATTACAATTATTTTGAAATGAATAGAAAGTCAAAATTCCTAACTTGATTTCTTAATATTCTTATACCCTAGTTCTAACCTGAGTTATTAATAATTTTTTTAAAGCTACAATATCTCATTTATGGAACAAAACTATAGGAATCTTTAATGAACCCCACTACCATAAGTTAATGAATATGTTTTACAAAACAGGAGAGTTACGTAAGGACAAATAACAATGAAGTTTGGGGAATTTTGACATTCCTAAAAATGTGTTTTTTTTAATACACTTTATGTTCATTTTTAATGATATTGCACTTTAATAGAAGGTATTTTGCATGTTTTTAGTTTCATGTACAAGAGATGGAGTTTTGGAGAGAAATGAGCAAAAATAAAGCAAAAAGGGACCAAATGGAGCAAAGGAGCACAAAGTGAACTGGCATCTTGGTGCAAGCTTCTAGCACCTAAGCGCCAGACCCTATATACAGAATCAGAGAGCCTGTCAACATGCATCAAGATCTGGCAGCTAGGCACCAGGCACTGTCGGCACTATTTTTGGTGTGGGGTTTG
>NW_018223669.1:0-4147 GCF_001263595.1 Phalaenopsis equestris
CACCAGTGGTCTCTCCCAGAGCAATAAATCGAGTGCTCATATAAATAATAGAGCCTACCTTTATCTCCATCACTTGCTGAATACAGAAGTTCAGGATGGCTCTATCCTTGGTCACCTAACTATGATGATTTGTCGGTATCATTCTTCCAAAAATAAAGTAGTGTCAGGCCTTAGATACAAAATTAAGCATAGAAAGAGGAAAGCTTACCTTAACACCATTTTTGACTTTCTAGGTTCCTTTTCCATTAGCCATAGAAGAAATAACATCATCCAAGGTCTCATTCGTAGCAGAAAATGATTTATACTGGCATCTACAAACATCTTCCAACTGTTAAAACTCATTAATTTTTCTTGGAGTAAACTCTATCCTTTTTCCAAGAACAAAAACAAAATCATCAGAAGCCTCTGAAAAGTTGGCATAGAATTCCATAACTACACCAATAATTGCATCGGCAGTAAAAAAACAAAAATTTTCCCACTGCCTGATAATGATTAATCGTTTGACTTCTCCTCTCGGAGTTTTAAAAACACGATCCGAAATCACTTTTTTATGCTCAAGTATACTATTGAATCGAGAACTAGCCTTGAAGCTGACAAATTTTTGCTCGTCATAATATATTTTTCTTTTTCCCTTGCTCGTTCTTGGGGCCATGAGAAATCTAAGAAAAATTTAATAAAAATCCGAATAAATTCTCAAAATTTTGAAAATCACAATGTAAATTAATAAAAATCCGAATAAATTCTCAAAATTCTGAAAACCACAATGTAAAATATTTTAAACTTAAATCCACTAAGAAAGAGTTCTTCATCAAAGGATTTTCTCAAAATTTCTCAAAAAAATTCCAAAATTTTTGGATCTCGGCAATGTGAGATAAATCCTTGGTGAAAATAAAAAAATTTTAGTTTAAAGTGTAGCTCTTACCTAGAAAAAATGAAATCCAAAGTTCCTTTGCCTCTAAATCAAGTCAAATCCGACCAAAATCAAGCCCTAGGTGCAAAAACCGAAGTTAGAAGGTGACTCAAAAAGGTAAAAATGGAGGTTTATGGTGAAAATCACAAATTTTATGGGTTAAATGCTCTTCTCGGGTCGAGGGTGTCGTCCGCGCTGAAGGCCAAAAATTTCAATTTTTTATTTTTTCAAAATTTCATATTCCTTTCAGTTTACTCCAAATTTTTTAGTATTTTTACACACAAATTTTATCTAACAATAATTCACAAACAAATATTTCATAAATAATCATTTTCACAAACAACAACAAACTAACTTTTATATATGAAAATACACTTTTCACAAATACATTTTTCTAATCACACATTCAAACATATTAAGCAAACTAATTATAAATCAGCGTCAAAATCAAACCACAACACTAAACGCTAACACAAAACTATACACATAATCAAAGTTCAGATTTCTAAAGCAAACCAAACCAAACCAAATCAAATCCACACATTCATATTAAATACATAAAAATTTTAAACTAGTAGAGAGTCCAAATTCTTTAGTCATTCTGCCTCATCTTCAGTGTTTTCACCTCCTCTAATATCTCCCATTGATTGGTAATGAACGTACATATTGTAGAAGGATCAGTACGGGAATTGATATGTTGAATTTTCTTTGATCCATCCGTTTTCTTTAAACATCCGAACTAATCCTGGTTCAAAAGTTCTAGTATGATCAAAATTCTCTTTCATTCTCCAATCCAGATGATCAAAAAGGTATTTAAGATCTCCCACTGCATTCATAATACTCTGAAGTTCTCTTTCAATTTTCTTCAATTTCTTCTCCAAAGCAAGTGAACTTCGAACTGTTGGTGGCATCAATGGGGTTGAAGCATATGAAGAATGATCTAGGATAGCATCTAATGCTTCATTCCCTTTCCCCACATAACTATCATCAATAGGAAGCATGGGCTCCCAAGATAATAAAACTTTTTCTTAACTTTCATATGGAACTTGAGATTGTCTGCAAAGTAGAAAAATTGTGGAAGGATGCGAGAGTCCATAAATTGGTCCATTCATAATAATGCCCATAACAGATTTTAATATGATTTTGAAAGCAATAAATCAAAATAGCACTTTCTTTGGTGACTCTACTAATCTTCATGGAAGGAAGTAATTTTGCAACAATGAAGAAATACCACTGCTTCAAAATTGGATTAAGTGATGAAGCAGGGAAACTAACATATCCCTCATCTCGTATTTCCCACATATCACTTCCATCCGTCAGAAAATTATAAACAACTTGCATCAAATCTCTTATTGGAATAAAATCTGTATAACGACAGATTGGAACATTTTCTATCATATACAATTCATTTATTCTCGCAGGAGTAAATGGTACAGTCTTACCTCGTACGAAGACAACTCCTTGGGTAATTCCATGAAAATTTACATAAAACTACTTCACCACTAGTACAAAAACTGCAGCGGTAGTGTAGCACAGAACTTCCCATCGTCTTTGTAAAATGATTTTATCAATCAAAGAATTTAGAATAATCAATCCATGATTGGCAAAACCTCTCTCCTTGATCAATCTCTTCTTCGTAATGATTTTGTCGTATAATCTCTCCGTGTCAAAATTGATAAAATTTCTTCTATTGAAAACTCCATACATTGAAGTATTTATGGAATTAGAAGCCTTGGAATTCAAAAATAGGAAGTTTTTAATCGTCCAAGGCAATTTTTAGGACTTTAAAATCACCTCCCAACGGTTATTACGGAGAGAAATCCCGCCAAAATTTGCCAAAGTTCATCCTGAACCATCAAATTGCTCTTGAAGTCATCGGTGCTCCCGAATGGCGCTGTCGGCACTATGGTCAGTTTACTCGGGCGTCGTCAGCGCCAGTGGCAAAAAATTGCGACTTTCATTTTTTTTGTTCAATTTGATTACAAATTTTCCTCCAATACCAATATTTGACTTAATTTATAATATATTAAATTTTGTATGATTATTATCTACTAATATATAAAATACTTATCAAACAAAATAGTAATACATAGATATATATGGGTTGCCCCCTAAAAAGTGCTTGGTTTAATGTCTTCAGCCCAACATACTATTTGTTTAGTTGGGTTAACTTAACATTAAAACTTCTTTAAATTGAGGTATGTGCCATTCATAGTAAAGTTTCAAATGATGCCCATTAACTTTAAATGTTTTTTTAGTGTAGAATCTTTAATAACAATAGTTTCATAATGATAGACTTTAATCACTTTAAATGGTCCTAACCATCTGGATTTTAGTTTTTATAGAAATAATCTCAATCTTGTATTATATAATAAAACTTCTTGTCCAGGTTCAAACTTCTTCTTAACAATTTTTCGATCATGTCATATTTTCATTTTCTCTTTATAGATTTTTGCATTATCATATGCTTCATTTCTAATCTCCTCAAGTTCATTGAGTTGCAACAAGATTTTCGCAGCATCTTTTAGATTAAAATTCTTTTAGATTAAAATTAAATTCCTTAATAGCCTAGAATGCTTTATGATCCAATTCTACTGGTAAGTGGCATGTTTTTCGCACCCAACCACATAACTCTTAAATGAAAATCAATTGATTAATGGAGTTTGATAGCTTTGGGATTAATAAAACATCAAGTTTGGTATCTAATCTAGCAGACTGACCGTGACTTTATATATGCTTAAAAATATAAGATAAATATGGATGTAATAAATATTCAATAATTGTAAAGTCACACTTATCAATGCAATTAAATGTATCGCTCAAGGAATATAGGGCTTTAATGGAGTCCTAGATATCAATCCCACAGGGAGTAAGTTTAGAACCACGAACTAAGATTTTAGAAAAACCAATACTTTAATCACAACAACAAAGTTTAATTTGCTTATCTGTCACTAATAGGCAATTGCAATAAATATGTAATTTTAATAACTATTAAATAATGAATGATACTAAAGAAGGTTTAAATGTTATATTCAATATATAAGAAAACATACTTCTCCTTGTCAAGAAATTATAGTGAATGGATAAAGTGAATTAGTTCAAATTTATTATGCCAAATAGGAGCATACCTATTCCTTACCCTTTGGTCTAGACATAAAGTACATTGACTAATCCTACGCTTGTTTACTGAATCTGTGGCTAGGCTGGGAGGATACCGGGTCTCACTTCGGAGCTCCC
>NW_018223669.1:4809-8618 GCF_001263595.1 Phalaenopsis equestris
GGTGCGGTCGGCAGACCTTCTTAATGAATTAATTCTGGAGTTTCGGGAAAATCTTGCCTTCAACGGGGCCCCCAAACTTAACTATTACTTGTTCAATTCTGCACATTTTGGTCCTTTTCGCTCCAAATTCGTTCTTTTTTGTATCTTTTTGCTCCAATGACCCTAATTCATCATTCCTGCAACAAAACATCATAAATACCTTTCTTTAAAGTGCAATATCATACAAAATAGTGTAAAATAGGTATGAAAATCTCAACATATCTTCCTCTGGTCAAAATCCCCCAAACTTAACTATTACTTGTCCTCAAGTAATTTTAGTACTATATTAAAGTCATGATCCACTGTAGTAAAGTTTTAATTCAAAAATACTATAAGTTTGATTTAAATAAATATCATAGTGAGATTTTCAGAAAAAATTCAAGTAATTAAATTAACTCTGTTGCTACAACAAGATTATCTAGTCATCAGGTTTAAAAGTTCTAGTCTTCTATTCATTTCAAGAATGACTATATGTTGCAATATTAAGTCACTTAGAATATTCAAATGATAGGAACTTCATGAGAACTCTACTAGTAAAAGATCTTTTCTATAAATATACGTTCAGGAATGTATTTAGGTTTTCTCTTTAGGTAGGTCCAGTGAAGCCAATTTTTGATTAGGCATCTCCTCAAGCTTCTCCTCACTTATATGTATTTTTTTTTTTTTTCTTTTCTCTTTTTCATTTAGATTGCTTTCAATATAATATATTTTTCTTTTCGTTTTCAGGGTTGTTGTCAATCCTTTCTTTTTCAAGTGAATATTACAGTATCTGGATAGCCTTTAATGATTTTAAACTTCACTTGAACTTCACTTTTCTTTTCCTAAATTTGAAACTCAAAGCTTTCCTTTACCTCATAAATATTTCATAGTTTTTACATCATTGAGACCCAACTTTTTCTTCTCAAATGAATTTCCAGATTCTTAATACTTCAAACTATAGTTTCCTTTACTTTAGATAGTTAACTATAATCTTATTCTTTTATAGTAAATATCTTAAGTTATAAAATTAATTTTCATTACAAAAATATTTCCTTAATTCTACTATCATATTTAAATAGTTACAAAAATATAGTTACTTGAATTAAATTCACTACATAAAATCATATTAATAATTTTTGAAAATATTGAAATAGATGACATCTAATAGCTAATCTTTTTCTTCCCTCCCCCAAACTTAAATTTTTCAATATGAAATAATACAGGTGGAAAGAAAACTCTAAATATAAATTATACCTTAGTATTTTAGGCATTTTGATCATTCTAAAATTTTTGCAGGCCTTCTCAACCTTTCTACTTCACCTGGTTTGTAATATTAGGAGCTTTCTACACATATAAATCATTAGAAGAATTTCTGGGTAATTAAATTTTGAAATAAGTATAAAACTAAAACATTAAACCAGCACAATATTTTCTAACACAACCACAATACTAAACAAAACAATTACAATTAACATATGAAAAATATGAAAATAAAGATCACATTACATTACAATCCACAAAATACTACTCAACATCTATTAAACTACACACGCACATTTAAATATAACACTAACTTTATAAAAAAAAATTAAAAATCATCCAAATACAATGTAATACTTAAAATGAAAATCTAAAAAAAATGAAAGTTCAACTACACAAACATCCATCTCTATTACAAACAAAATCACAGAAATAAAAGTACAAATATAAGTACATCAATTACATTTAAATATCAAAATCCTAACCTTGATCAGCAGGCGGATTGGGTTGATATTGAGTATATCGTGGGCATTCAGGAAAGATAACATTAGGCTCACCTCTGTAGTGTCGGGACTGAGCTTCATAATAAGTTATCTCAAAATCTGAATGCCTCTGAAGGTACTCATTATCGTAATTGTGTCGACATTCTAAAACTCCAATCCTTTCATTTATCAATTCTATGCTCTTTCGCTGTAAGTTCAACTCATTCATCAAGTCGGAGAGGGTAGGGGAACTAGAAGGTGGAAGGTCATAACTGTCGGAGACGGTAGGGGAACTAGAAGGTGGAAGGTCATAACTTGTAGAGGGGACATCTCTACTAATAGTAGGTTCTTAACTTCTACTCCCAGTTCTCCATTTCTCATGGGATTCATAAGTCTTCAAGTTAGCTTTACTAATGGGTTTCATAGGATAAATCCATTCTTCATTTCCAAATTCATTCCACTCCAAAAAGTTTTCAAATTGCATAAATAAGGCCAGGATGTCCTAGACCTCCACTAGTCTCACTCCTCGCCGTAGTCAATATAATCTTAAAAATTATTCTCCTCGCATTTATAGTTCTATTATTCTGAATACAGAAATTCAAAATAACTCAATCTCTAGTTACCTCACTATGGTAAAAGGTTGGTAATAGAGTTGAAAAAATAAAATAGTGTCACGCCTTAGAGGTGGCTTTCAGCATGTAAGCAGAAAAATTTACTCGTTCTCGCTGTTTTATCTTCCATGTTCCTTTACCATCAGTGAGAAATTAACTGACATCGTTCAGCGAGCCTTTCATATTGGCAGCTATAAGAGTCTGGGACTTTGTAAAAATTGTTGATGCGGGTGGCAGTAAACTCAACAGGAAATCCAAGCACTTAAACGATTCCATCCTCAGAATAGATTACCTTGGCGTAGAACTCCTTTACAATGTTTGCATCAGCTTTATTGGTGGTGTAACTAAAGTTTTCCCACCTTTGCTCAGCAATAACTCGTTCAATTTCTCCTCCCGAACTTTCAAAAACTCGATCTTGTATACACTTCTTTCCTTTAAATATGAAAGTAAATTTTGTTTGAGTCATCACATTGATGATGTGAGACTCGTCGAACTTAACCCGTCTCTTTTGACGTGGAGCCATTTCAATCTAATCAAATTATATAAAAATTCCAAAAATTACTTCAAATATGCAAATCATGGCTTCCAATAGTAGTTTTAAGAGTTCAACACTAAGATCCATGAATTTCTTCCCAAATTTTCTTCACATTCTCAAATTTTTTGAATCTCTTTAATATGGAAAAAATCCATTGTAAAAATCAAATATTTTTAGTTTGGAGTGAAGCTCTTACCTAGAGATGATCAAATCTGGTGTCAATAAGCCTTGAAATCACCTCCAAATCTAAGATATTTCAAGCCCTAAGTTGGAAATGATATTTTTAGGAGGATGGGGGTGATGAATAGTGGCAATTGACTGGTCAAAATATTCAAGCCCTAAGTTGGAAATGATACTTTTAGGAGGAAGGGGGTGATGAATAGTGGCAATTGACTGGTCAAAATTATGGTTAAAGGGGTTTTTTTGGGATCTCACCATCGGTGGGGGCTTCGGCGCCTTCAGTGTTGACACACTCTTATTGGAATTAAATCCTAAGTCTCGGGAAAAATACGCCGTCGGCGGGCTCTACTGATTTTGGTTCAAATCCTGGATTTTCATGATCTCGATCAATTTCAAGCCTTAACGACATCTCTTCAATCATTATAGAAATCTTTTCAATCATTATAGATATAATTTTAAGTGACTAAATGATGTACTTAGCACATATAAACTTTCACAACACAAAACATCGCATTTATATATAAATTCTAATTGGTACAATATAGTTACATAACACACCTAGGTTTGGTATTTTCTCAATCTCAATACAATAATTCAGGGTCGTAATCCAAGCCACAACACTCAAAATACTAACAACAAAACATATTATGCTTAGTCTCAACTATACAGAGATCTAAAAGCATAATTCTAAAGAAAAGCAAATACAAAGTTCAAATCAAAATA
>NW_018223669.1:8691-9932 GCF_001263595.1 Phalaenopsis equestris
TCTAGATGATCGAAGAAATTAGAGATATTATTAATCGCATTCATGACATTTTGTACATCCTTTTCTAATTTCTTGATTCGGCGCAGGATCACCAGAGACTTATCAGGAATTAAGTGTTGAACTGGCAGTGAATTCTGAGATGATAGATCAACTATAATGGTCTATCATTTTCATCTTCAGAAACTGGGAATCTTTCAGTTGGGTCCAAAAGCTTCCAAGGTAGGAGTAACTTTTCTCAATTTTCGTAGGACACTTGGAACTGACTGCAAAGTGAGAAAATTGTGGAGGGGTGTCCAAGCCCATAAGTTGATCCATGAACGATCAGGCCCAAAACTGACTTCACAATTATTGATCCAATGTCGATCGGCAGTCCCCTTTGGATGCAATAATTCAAAATAGCACTTTCTTTAGAAACCTTACTGATCTTCATTATCGGTAACAGTTTTGCAGAAATGAAAAAGTGCCAATGTTTCGAAACGGGATTTAGGAGTTTCGCAGAAAAACTAACATACCAAATTTCTCTTGTTTCTCAGTCGTCAGTTTCGTCCGTTAAATATTGATAAATTTCATTCATATGGTTTCTCGTTGGGATGAAATGAGAATAGTGGCAGACAGAAACATTTTCAATCATGTATAATTCATTGATCCATGCAGGAGTGAAAGTGATCCATTTTCCTCGCACATAAACAACTCTCTGGTTGATTCCATGTAAATTTGCATAAAATTCTTTTACCTCAGGAACCACCACTATCGTTTCTTCAATTGCCATCATGGGATTATTCAATCCGCGATTTACGAATCCTCGTTCCTTGATCAATCTTTTCTTCGTCAGTAACTTGTTGAAGATTCGCTGCGCTTCCGCACTAATAAACTTTCACCGATTGACAACTCGCATTCTAGGATTATCAGAGGAATTGAACTCCATAAGAATAACATTGGTGGAGTTTCACTTCATTTTGGGGAAAAATATGAACTAGAATTGAATTTCAGAGTTTAAACGGATAATTACCGCCGATAATTACCGCCCAAAAACTGCCAAAAACCGCCATTTAAACCCAAGTAACCGCCATCTCACCGGTCTCACCGTCGGCGAGGTCGAGGGCGCCGTCGGAGAGCCTCTATATATCTTCACATTTTGGTTCTTTTCCCTTTAAATTTTCTCCTTTTTGCATCTTTTTGCTCCAATGACCGATTTTGACAGTTTTGCTCAGGTCTGAATGCGTTCCAATTTTTCTCTATGG
>NW_018223670.1:0-272 GCF_001263595.1 Phalaenopsis equestris
TGACTGTTTCTAGTGATAACGTAACTGATTATGACAGATATAGTTGTGATCTCGATTCCCAAAATGAGCCTCAAATCGTACTCGAGTCCAATGAACTCGTTTTCAAGTCCAAAGATAGCATCAATGATATCGTTTACGAGAGAACCGATAACTAGGAGCCAATTCTCGAGCATCATGGTACACCGCTCGCCATCAACTTAGATCTTTCCGACGAAGAGGAAAAGACACCAGAAGATTCAACAATGATATCTCAAGAAGAAGAAATCACAGAA
>NW_018223670.1:300-567 GCF_001263595.1 Phalaenopsis equestris
GCGCCGATAGGCAAAGGAAAACAGATAATGACTGGAGAAGAGATACCACCACTTCCACCAGTAGAAGAACCACATGATCAAGATAAAATTGGAGGATCATACAAAATAGACTACAACGTGCTAGCTCATCTCAGGAAGTTGCCTGCCCGACTAAGCATCTACGAGGCTCTGATCCTGTCAAAGGAGATGAGAAATTCTCTGGTTACAGCTTTTCTTGACCCAGAAATTTGCTTAGCTCAGTTGGCTAGCACATCCTCAGATGAAGTT
>NW_018223670.1:662-2050 GCF_001263595.1 Phalaenopsis equestris
GAGTTGTGTTATCTAGAGTTTTAGTGGATCCTAGAGCATCTCTTAAATTGAAGAGCCTACGGACATTGACCTATTTAGATATTGAAGCTCAAGAACTTACGGGTGATAAGATGATGTTAAGAGGATTCAACCAAAAGGGAGAAAGAGCCCTTGGATCAATTACATACTTATGACGGTTGGAGAACTCGTGAAAACCAAACGCCGAGACCTCTTTTAATGCTCTATTGGGTCAATCATGGATTCATGAGCACCATATGGTTCCATCATCTCTACACCAGTGCATTAAATACCGCAAAGATGGTCAAGAAAATTGCATCAAAGGAAACCTACAACTTTTTTCAGTACACGAAGTTGGTATCCATGAAGATGCTGCCTACTACGTGCCTAAAAAAAAAACTATCTTCTCGCGTGAGATTTTGACCAATAGAAATGAAGATTCATAGGAATCATAAAGAGGAGGCCATTCAACTCCGCTTCAGCAATCTTCCACCACTCCTTTACAACGAGATGGTGAAAGGCCTTTTAGTTCGCGCACCCAAGGTCGAGGCCGGAGACGTGGACGAGGAAGGATCAATTTAATCATTGAACGGACTAGGTCGACCATCAACATTGGTGCTGAAGACAGTTCTAAAGATGAAATAATGATGACAAAGCAGAAGAAACCTCAGTACGAGATTTCTCTAGAAGATATAGAGAAGAATGAATATGAAATAATGTATGATCGGATAAACCATAATGTGAATGCTATGACCCTTACTCCGATTCTCCCTCAAAAGGTTGAGAGTTTAGAGGTCAAGAAATTCTGTAGTGTTGGTCCAAAGCGGATCAAATTTTACCGTGCTTCTACCTCTATTGAGCTTGAAAAAGATGTAAATTTGGATGTTGATTCTAATGAATTAATGGAATTGTCTTTTGGTTACTTCTGGCCTTGTGTGCAAAAGTTAATTCAATAGGCACACTTACCAAAATAAATACCAAAAGATAAATTTTGACTTTTCAAAAAACTATGGAATGGTAAAAGTCAAACTCCCAATTCAAAAAAAGGTCTTGAATTTGGTACAGTCGGACCAGTCGATGATTCTGAATTTTGCATGGTTGTTAATTGTGAGTCAGAAGAGGATTTCCTTGATATAGAGGATGACTCTACTGATCAACCAATAGAAGATGCTCCACAAGATTTTAAGGAGAAAATTAAATCTACCATCGTTGAATTGAAAGAGATTAACCTCGGGACTGAAGAACGACCCCGACCTACATTTATAAGTTCTCTACTTGATGACGAAGAATATGCAAAATTGGCCACACTATTAACAGAATTCAAAGATTTCTTTGCATGTCGATGAAATACCAGGATTATCAGCAGAGGTTGCAGTCCATAAACTTGGGGT
>NW_018223671.1:0-2471 GCF_001263595.1 Phalaenopsis equestris
TTTCACATCTAAATCAAAATAGGAAAGTGTAGCACCCAACTATAAGAAAAATTTTTTAGTTTTCTCTCTCTATATTTTAGGTTCATTTAATGTAAAGAACATATGCTTGTTTCTCGTTTTTTAAAAAGTAATTTTAATGAAAAAAATGTTAATAATTTCTCAAATATTTAATCAAATTATGACGTAGAGGAGATCGACCCGGTAACACAAGAGGATATTCTCCTCATATTATTCAGGTGTTATTGTGTGTTATTCAGCTGTTATTATGTGTTATTCAAGTATTATTGATGTGTTATTGTGTTATTATAACACCAAGAATATTCCCATAACACAATAATACCTGAATAACATGCAGTAACACATGAATAACACGGAATAACATGAGGGGAATATTCCCTAATGTTACCGGCCGATCTCGTCCACACATAATTTCATTGGATTCCGCACATAACTCTTTGTGTGAAGTCCTGATGCAATATTTTTTCGGAAGATTTTTATATGATAAAGATAACAACAGCCCCAAACCTCCTACAATATTCATAAAGCATAATAATCCAAAATTTGGAATCGAACCTAAAGCATCAAAATCACCGGTCGGCTGCGCATCATGTGGGGCCATCTCACAACTAGAGCACAAGTTGGCTGCAAAATATCTAAATTCATAATCCCTAAATTGCCAAATTTACCACCACTAAATTCCATCCGCGTCACATATATTTCCCACAAATTTGCAAAATTTCCCAAATATATAAATTTGTCGATATAAATGCTATATTTTTCAAATATATTATTAGAGTAATATTTATTTTATTGTATTAATTGCTGGTTTTTTTATTGTTTTTAAAATAAAAAGGGGAAACAGAACTCGAATATTTAATTAATTAAATAATTGAACATAATATTAAAAGTAATATAGGATTTGAAAAGATAAACATATCACTTTTTGATAAGCTCAATTATTTAAACGAAGAAATTTTGGATAATTGCTTGACCTGTGTTATATCAACATATCTTTCATCTATCTGATCCGAAGGCAATGTAGGATTCAGATTAATTTGGTTTGCTAATTTCTTATAAGGGCAAATCTCTATAACCAATTTCATCTTAAGAAATATTTAATAAGAAAATTTTAGATAAAGACAGTGGTTCTATCTTCAAGAAATTTCAAATTTCAGTTTCTACGATTGTTCATTGGAATATCAAATGAGAAAACTCAGAATAGAAACTGTTATTTACAGAACCCAAAGTAGAAAAAGTAGAAGATATTGAAAATACAAATAGACAGTGAAATCTCAAATTATCTTATTATTTGACTTTATGAATTTTAAGAGAGATTTATTTAATATTTGAGTTGATATTTTATTTAGAAACTTGGACTTATATTACATTATATATTGTAACCTCCTTTTTTTTGTGCTAAACAGAGGGCATGAAACGAGAAAAATAATAGAAGAAGCGAGGAGTTGGGCAATGGAGAGTCGAAGAAGGGGGAGCGAAAGTCAGAAAACCGAACGGAGAAACCAAATAGGATGGAGATGAAGTGAAAAATCGTGAATTTGAAACCAGAGGATCAGAAGACTTTACGACAAAATAGTCTATAGATAGTGAGTACACTATAGTGAGGGGAGCCAAACTAGGCCTTCAAATTGTAAATTTTATTATTTGTTTCAAATTTAACCAAGAGAAAAATTTTATTTTGATTTTTTTATGATTTCTTGATTTTAAAGAATTTTTAAGAATTTTATTTGAATTTATTTTATTATATGAGTTAAATGCCTCATATATGTTTATGAGATATATATAAGTATTTAATAATTATTAGTACTTATAAGATACTATAAATCACTTGAAAAAGTGATTATAGACCTTATAAAACCAGATATACAAAATTTTAGGAGTATTGATTATTTTATTAACTTTTGTGATTCAAATTGGTTTCTTATCATGATTTTAAAAGTTTTGTATATTTTGAATTAAATGTGTTTAAATTGACTTAAAACTATTAATGGAGGTTTATATTGATTTCAAAGCATTCTCTAAAAACTTTGTGAATTTTTATTGATATATTAAAATTATTTGAATTTTGAAGTACTTTTGGTTAAAAATTCATAGTAAATCCAAATGACTTTAAAAATTCTTTAAATTTTACAAAGATGTTTGGAATTGAATTCTAAACAATCTTATAAAATTTTATATTGTCTAAAGTCATTTAATTTTTTTATGAATTATTTTATTATTTTAAAAATTGTTAAAAATGATTTGATGCACTTGATTTATTGGTGAAAATTTCATTCAATTTAAAATTTTCTTAAAGAAGTTACCTGAATTTGTTCATATAAGGTTATACTTGTAAATCTACCATTTTGACTTAAACCACTTCATTTCAAAATAAGAGTGATTTTCATCTGTTTTTTTTTTTTCTATTGATGAGTTATATTTATCTATTGGTTGAGATTTTTAAGTTCAAATAT
>NW_018223672.1:0-16951 GCF_001263595.1 Phalaenopsis equestris
AAAGTTTAAAAATTTTTAATGTTAAGAAATATGAATTCTTATCAAATTCAGAAATATTGTAGATTTTCCAAATTTTGAATCTAGTCCTTTATTATCTCCACTTAAAAATTTTTATTAAAAATAATTTTACTTACCATATTATATCCCTAAGCTTAAGAGTTTCTCACGTCTTATACTTTAAAAGGTTCAAATGTGGAACCAATTTTTAATTAGGCACTAATCCTCAAGCTTCTCCTCCCTTACTTTATTACTTTTTTTTCTTTTCCTTTTCTTTCTCTTTTTCTTTTTCTTTTCTTTTTTTATTTTTCCTTTCTTTTTCTTTTTGAAGCAAGGATTACTATATCTGGATAGACCTTTAATGGTTTTGAATTCCACTTCTCCTTTCCTAAAGCAAAGTTCCAATATAAATCTTTTACTTATAAACATAATGATAGTTTTGAAAATTATTTTTAATAAAATAAATTTAAATATTAAAAATAAAATTCTAAATTTCTAAATTTTTCAAAAATATAATTTTTCTTACTAAACTAAAAATAGGAGTAAAATTAATTTTTGATCAATTTTCTATCATTTTCATTTCAATTCAACATGTAGAGATTCAATAGACTTCTAATTAGTGGGTACAAACACAAAAAAAAAACTAACACACAAACTTTAATTTCTAGTCTCAAAATAAAACTAAACACACTAACAAGATAAAAGAAAAATACAGGGCAGCAGTTTTCTGAGTTTAAAATTTAAAACTAAAGTTAGCAAGATTTTCAACTTTTCACAAGACATAGAATCAAGTTCAATCCTAACTAACTAAAACAGTACTTTAATACACAATAACAATAATTATCCTATAATTTAAGATAAACTACTAATAAAACACAACATCACAATTAAACAAAATAAAAGTCTCACACATCACAAAGTCTAAAAAGGTACACAAATGCAAATGTAGCAAGTCTAAACTACATAGTCCATCACATATTACAACATAAAAATAAATCAGTCATCTTCCTCATCATCATCAGAATCACTGCTATTCCCGACATTTGTGGACTCATAATCAGTGTATCTGGGATATGGAAAAATTTCACTCCTTGGTTACTGATACGCCTAAAAATGTACTATTTTTCATGCTTAATTTTATAATGATATTGCACTTTAAGGGTATTTTTTTCTTTTATTTTTGGTTGTAGGTACATCAAATTGAAGAATTTGGGGTGATTGGAGCAAAATCAACAAAAATGGACCAAAATGGAGCAAACCAAAGCAAATCGGGTCAAATCAGGGCACATTGGAGCCAAGGGGACCTAAACCGAACACTTAAGTGCTTGTGCCCAGTGCTTAAGCACCCAAAATGGTGCTTAGGAAACACCAGGCAGAGCGGGGGGCGCTTAAGCGCCCAAAAACGTCGCTTAGGTGTCGCTGACGGTTTTCAACATATCTTCTAGAATATAAGTCAGATTTGGACAATTTTTGAAGTGGTGCTTCGTGCATCTCTTAGGGAATTCATTGGAAATTAAAAAAGGGACTTTTTATAAGAATTTGGGATGGTTATATGGAGTTTTGAAGAGGCACTTCAGGCACCATTTCAAAGATTCATTAAATTTGGACAATTTTGAAGAGACACTTAAGCATCTCTTGGGAAATTATAAAAAAAGACTTGGAAATGTTTTTAAAACAACTCTTAGATTCTTGAATTAATTGAAAGAGGAGAAGAAGACTTGGATAAGAAGGCTTGGGCATGAGCCCCAAGCAGGGCGACAAGGTGAGAGAGAGAGAGTGAGAGAGATTTCTTCTTTTCTTTTCATTTTGTCCTTGGAGAGGACTGTGAGGAGATTGCTTTTGTTATACAAGGAGAGTTTTATTTCTATTAGAGATAAGTATTTTCATTATATTTTGATTTGAATTTAGTACTTTGTTTGTATGTTTTCAAAGTCTTGTTCAATGAAAAGTTCTTGTTGTTTCTCCATGTGTAGTGAGTAGTTTTTTTTTACTCTTCCCTCTTGTAATGAATTAGTATGCATGTGTAGGATATAGAATCGAGTAGAGTGAGAATATATTGTGATGGTTTTATTTTTTTCTTCATTTACAAGTCAACTTGATCAACTTGCATGTTAAAATCTGTTATGAGAACATGTAAGATCCTGGATGGTATTGTCTCAATCAGCTGTGGTAGAATCACATGAGATTATATGGATGAGAATGTAGTCCATACAGTTAAGTGCTTATAGTTAAGTGCAAATAAATGGAGAAATATTCTTTAAAGGATGTAGAATTAGAAGAATTTAGAGTGACAGGCTAAAGCCCTTAATTTGGTATATTATTTTAAGTTTTGATGCGAGATGTTAGCCTCCAGGTGGAGGGATAAGAGGGAACTCTAGAGTGAGAGCTAGTATCTTTCCCGCCTAGCCGGTCTTCAAGACTATTCAAATTATAGATTAATCAATGTTCTTTATAGCATCTCTAGTAAGGGTAAAGATTATTATTGCTCTTATTTGGCACAAATTTAGTATTCTTCCAATACTAAATTTTTATATATATCACTGATTCATGATAAGAAAAAAAGTATTTTACTTATATTTTCTTCATCTTGCAATGCTATGTATTTTAATTTAGAAGTAGAAATAGTATTGTAGTGATAATTGTAGGATAAAAGCAAAACCAAAAATTTATCGACCTTCCAAGCTAGGGTGTGTTATTTTAAACTAGAATTTCTCTTGAAAGTCACCGTGATTAACCTCGATCTCCATGGGATCGATATTCGGGGCTTAATCAAAAAGCCCTATATTACTTGATAAAGATATGTATACTTACGTAGAATCCCTAGAAATAAAATTGAAATCTTAATTTGCTTGGGATCAAGTTTTTGGTGTCATTATCGGGGATTAAAATCTTCAAGTAGTGGTGTCAACTTCTTAAATTCTACATATAAAAAAGAATATCGGGGTCAGTTACCCCTAATGATTTTTTTCAGAGATGAATGAAATTTCTCTTCATAATCACTTTTCCTTCTATTATACCCATCAATATGATCTGCAAAGCTTTCTAAATTTCTTACCTTATCTGCGGTATAGTTGAATTGTCCATCATCCTCTGCAATAAGTGATTTTGAGTTTTAGTAGACTCAACTCTAAAAGTAGAAGCTCGCGAGGTAGATGGTCTAGATGTAGAAGCAGCAAAGGTAGAGGCAGCAGACTTTGTCATTCCATAACTCCTTGAAAATACTCCTATCCAGCAAAAAATAGAATGCTCAGAATACAATTTCACATTTACACTTGTAATTGGATTTAGAGGCAATAGTACTTCCTCCTAGCTAGGTACTTCCTCCCAGCTATCATATCTTACTCTAGCTTGCTCACATAAAGAAAAGTTCAAAGAAAAGATTAAGTAAGCAAATCTCAAACCTGCAGTAGTAACGGCAGTGGCAGAACTGATGATAGTCCGATAAATCAAAGCTCCCATATTGATGAGCTTGCATTTCTGAATACAATAGTTCAACATTACTCTCTCTCATAACTTCGCTGAGATGATTTGTTGGTAATAAACGGGTTGAAATAAAATAGTGTCATGCCTTCAAAGGTGCACTTAACTTTGAGGTGGAAAAGTTGACTCTTCTCTCAATTGTAATTTTCCAAAGCACTATTCTAACAGTCAAATAGGAAATAATCTCGTCCAGTTCCATCCCATTTCCATGATTGCAGAGCATCACTATACCTATCTTGAGCTTTTAAACTCACAAACTTGCTCGAATCAAAATGGCATTGAATCAAAGGGGCTTTTCCCTTTACTCCTCTTCATTCTTGGTGTCACTCTATAACTTTCATAAAAATCCACAATAACTTCAAAAATCAAGTCTAATCTACTAAACTTAACTTCTACAAGCATAAAATACACTTTCTATGCAATTTCCATATATTTTTCTTCACTTTTCACCATGGATAGTGATTTTCAGGTTCTTCCAAATGTACTCAAAATACATGGTGAAAATCTAAATTTTTTACACTTACCTCAAGAAATCCAAATCTAGCAAATTTTTTTCAATTCCACCAAGAAATCTCCATGAAATGGCTTTCCCTATATTTACAAATCACGAACTCGAGAGGTTGAAGGTGTCGGTGATAGTAAAAATTGTGATTTTTGGGGTTAATTTTCACTTTTAACAGTTTGCAAACCGGTGCTTAAGTGCAGATTAGTTGCGCTTAGGCGCCTGCCTCTTCGGATACATCGCACTTAAGCGCGAGAATGTGGCGCTTAGGCACCTGTGCACGATTTTTGATATTTTTGAACTTAAGTAAAATGCACTTTTAGCCTAAGTATACCACCCCTAAATGATCTCATGACACTTATATGACTATTTTCCTCTTCCTTAACACTCCTCTCTCTCAAAATTCTCCAATATAACTAATTCGATTCGAGGCTAAAAATAACACAAATTTTCACAAAAACAAACATATACATTCATTCACAAATTAGTGCAAGTACATATAACACTTAATTATCACTCCAAATAGACTCGGATGAGAAAATCTTCTAAATACAAACACTAAACAGTCTAACGTAAACTCCAAAAATAGTTTTTAACACTTAACACATTAAACAACGACTCCTAACAAACAAACTTTAACACAGAACTTAATTCCATTCCTCATTTGTTGGGACAAATTATGGTCTTTCATTAGTCTCTCCTTAGGCAATCAAAATATAAAGTTGATAAAATAGACGGTGGTGACGAGCTCTGTACAATCTTCTTCAATCTATTTCTTCTTAAGATACAACTCCTTATATGCTTCCTCTATATAACTAGTACAACTAAATTGCATTTTCAATTGCCATCCAATATGCTCTAGATGTTCATGAATCTCAATTACATTTGTCTCAAGTAAAGTCATGCTAGTCTCAATTTTGTTGATCTTTCCCGATATTCTTTCAATACTAACAGCTAAGAAATCGTTATACATCTCTTGTGCACTTTGACTAATTAATCTTTTCCTCATGGTCTCTTCCTTCTTCAAATCCATCTCCCATGAAGATATCTTCTCAAAATATCTCTATCTCTTAGACTTTCTTGGCTAAAAATGATCTGGGGTGAAATTCCTTTACGAAACCCTTCTATTTATAGGCCTAAATCCCTCAAGTAACTTCTAGGCACATCCTAAAACTGTCTTAGCATGCTTTAGTCAAATAATTGGCGGTTGAAACTTCTAGAATTTGAATTTCACACATGGTTTATAACTCCCACGCTTAAGGGTTGAATATTGGCGCTTAAGCGCCAGTGCTCAGTTTTGCACCAATCAACTTAACATCCAAATTCTCATTTTAGTATATCTAGATCACTAAACAAAATCTTAAAATCAATACTAACACATAATTGTCTCAAAATACTACCCCTAACTTTCTTAATCACACAAAAACAACATTCAAAGCAAAACACACTGATAACTATGGGTTACCTCTCACAAAGCATTTGGTTTAATTTCGTCAGCCCGACGTAACCATTGCTTATTCTAGTTGACCCAACATTACAGCTTCTTTAAAACCAACATCATTAGATTGTTAAATTTATGTTGATCCCCTACTAAATAAGGTTTCAGTCTGTGACCATTCACTTTAAATACTTTCTCAGTTTTAGGATCTTTAATATCCACAGCTCCATAAGGATAAACTTTTATCACAACAAATGAGCCCATCCACCTGGACTTAAGTTAGCCTGGAAATAATCTTAACCTTGCATTATATAACAATACTTATTGCCCTAACTAAAAATTTTTAATAAGAATCATTCGATCATGCCACATCTTCATCTTTTCTTTATAAATATTAGCACTCTCATAAGATTCATTCCTTATCACTTCAAGCTTATTTAATTGCAATAATCTTTTCTCACCAATATCTTTTAAATTATTATTGAACTCTTTAACTGCCCAATATGCTTTATGCTCAAGTTCAACTGATAAATGACATGTTTTCCTAAATATTAGCCTATATAGGGACATTCCTATAAGAGTTTCATATGCAGTCCTATAGACCCACAAAGCATTATCAAGTTTGACTGATCAATCCATTTTTTTTAGATTCACAGATTTTTCCAATATTATTTTAATTTCATGATTGGTAATTCAACCAAACCACTTATTTAAGGATGATAAGCCATTTTATGGTTTACATGATATTTCTTTAATAATTTCTCCATTATGGCCTTTCTGAAATGACTTCTCCCATCAGTTATGATCACTCTCGGCATCCAAAATATACAAAATATATTTGTTTTTTTTTTACTAGATGATGGTATAGGAACAAACCTTGCATGATTTAGTTAGGAATCGAGGGAGAAATTAGGTTTAGAAAATGAACTATTCACAGGTTTGGTCATTTGTGTACGATGACCAGGAGCCGTCTGATCACGCGTGTATCGGACGGAAGAGTCAAATCGCACTGGATGAATAGATGGAGCGGTAAAGGTTGGACGTGTGGCGACTGACTCAGAAGGCAGCGTCTAGTAGAACGACGATGTGTGAAAAGCTTGGAGCTGCCAAGGATTGCATGGCACCGACATGGATAAGTAGAAAAATAGGTTTTTTTATTTTATTAATTCAAAAAATTTCAAAAAATCATAACTTGGTGTAGAAAAATCTTAAAAATAAAATAAAAGTATCCATCATTGTGCTCAGTGAACGAAGGAGAATCATGTGGACCAAAAATTCGAATTATTAACTTATATTTATTTTTAAATTAATTAAATACCCTAAACCTTTATTAAATCATAATTAATTAAATATTAATCAACATAAAATAAAATTTTGAGGGTTTGTTGTCTCTGTGATTGCAAATCTTCTCTGATTTTTCTAAAGTTAAAGAGCACTTCTAGCATGGTGAACCTAAATTTGTAAAGCTAATCACCCTTTTCCTTAAAATAATTATATAAATTAATATAAAACATGAAAAAAAAGATAGGTTTTACTTTGGTAGGTTCACAATGGTCAGAGGGATGCAAGAAAAATAAAAGTTAAGTTTAAATGTTTTTGAAATACAATTTCATAATTTAGATCATTCAAGCCCATAAAAAAATTAAATAAATAAAATATAATTCAAAAAATCATAAAAATTGAGCCACATAGTGGATCATCATCACCTTAAGCCTCTGTAAAAATTTGGAATCATTTTATATTGATTTAACCACTAAAGTCTATTTTTCAAAGAAAATGAGATTTCGACACTAAAATAATTATAATAATTAAAATATAACTCAAAAAATTTTATTTAGGTACATCACTTGCACTGAATTTAGATGAGATATTGTCATTTTATTTCTGCAATTTATTACCGCTTAAATGTATTATGCATGCTTGGTTGAAACACTTTTCAAAAGCGAGAACAACAAATTTCAAAATTAAGATAAAATTTTTAAATTAAACTTAAACATTTTCAAAATAAATATAAAAAAAAATACGTCCTTTTGAATTTATGAGAGTCCCTCGGATGAGGTAACCTACGATTGCTAATGAGATCTCCCCAGTTTAGATCAGTTTAACCACTTATTTAGACTAAGCACATTCAAAAGAAAACACTGGCACGGAATGTGGGAACTGTGGGATCCGAACCTGTGTCGCTTAAATCAAATTTAACCCCCCCCCCCCCCACCCCCCCCCCCAAAACACTTGAATAACAACAAAAACTTGTCACTAAAACTGTAAAACCTTAAACCTTAAACCTGAAGCTGTCACTTCGATGAAGAGCTTGGAGCTAACTTTGTGAGCAGCATGACAAGAATGTATGAAATAACAACTTTGAAAGAGCAACGGAATCTACAACAGCACATCTTTTTTTAGAATTAAATAACAAACAATAGGATTTCAAGTAGCTCTTTTAGTTCGTCATAAATCCTCAACTCTTCTTTAGGCTTTTGCACAATTATGTTGTGCAATTTAAGCCCTAACTAGCTTTTGGCTCTGAGGTTGTCGTTCGTTATTACATTAACCATCTTATCTTCCAAGTTGTTTGTATGACCTTGTCATACAAGTGTAAGCGCTAAATAATTAAAATTAACAGAATGAAATGTGTAATAGTATTTTCTCAAAAAATGAAGCCAAATTGTAGGATAATTTGAGAAGTCACCTTGGTTCCCCCCGGATCAATGGCATCTCCTACCTTTCATTCCTTTGGATTTTTGAAAGTAATTGTTCCTATTTGATCAATTCCCTTTTGAATTTCTAATGTTCAATCTTGAAAACCTTAAACTTTAAAATTCTTGAAAGCAAAAACACTAATATGAATCGAGAGTATTCTTAAGAGACTTCAATCACTTAAGATGTAATTAACTATAGGGGTTTGCCTCTGTAGGGAACTTTGGAACCCAACTTAATATAAACCCTATATAATCTTCCATATTAGATAGAGAAACTTGTCGGTCGACATAAAAGGTTTTGTAGACCAAAATAGATGCATAAATTATATAGTTTATTTAATATAGTCTCACAATTAAGGAATGTGTCTATTTCTTGAGATAGGTACACCACTTGCACTGTTGGGCTTGTTTATTTAAACTATTGCATATATGAGATTGGTTTTGTCTAGTATTTGACAACAAACATAATAGTGAATTTTTTTTTCAAAGATAATGGTTCACTTAAAAAATAATTACTTGAGACCACTTTTCGTGCATAGAAACCCTAAGGGCACAATTTTACATAAAATGAGCTCCAATGACCACTAAACAAGCTTGCTTGCTTCTCATAAATGATTATGAAGATCATGTTATTTACATAATGTAATTTTGATCAACAAATCGATATGTGGAAGAAAATAATAATTTTAGTGTTTGTGACAAAGATCTTCATGCATGAAAATTTAAACTAAAGAATTTTATGAAAAATTTATTTCAAATGACCATCAAATTATTTGAATGGTATTTATTTTTGACAATATGTCTTGTGCAGCTTTCAAAATCAAGACTTGAGTCCTAAAAAGATCTCGAAAGAGAAAACAATAATCTCATAATTTAATTTATTAAACTATTTTTAGAGTTATCGTTGGGTTTTTTGTTAAAATTGAAAGTGTTCAAGTTACAATTCAGTTTTATTAAATTAGGGTTTGATCAAGACTAAGCTCAAGTGAATTCCAGCTAAATTTAAGCTGAGAAAATAGGGTTGACCAAAAATGAGGTCAACAGTACTGACAGATTTACTGGTTAAACAAAGGTGATCGAGTGACAGTAGTGGTATACCCCAATATTGGCAATGATTAAGTGAAAGTGATATGGCATAGTCATGAACAGAAGATGATGATCCAAAAATTTTGATGGCGTACCACAACTATGGTGGCTCTCAATCATTAAAGATCCTGCAGGGCAGCAAGCCAAAAATAGTAATCTAGCATAATGTTGATGGTCCAGTGAAGGTGGCATGATAGTGGTGGTGGCAGCCCACTAATGGAATCCTGTGGTGATGACAGCCTAGCAATACTTATTTAGCAAGGCAGTGGGGGCCCAACATCAAGTTTTTTACACTGCAGCGATGTCTCAAAGTTGGCTTAAAAATAGTCATCATAGGGCGGCGGCGGCTTAACGACTGTGGCCCGACATGGAGGTTTTGACCTCATTTTTTATAAGGTCAGATTCTTCTCTTTAGGAACTTGGGATTTAGCCTACGGAATTTTGTATGAACTATCTTAGAGGACTATTGAGGGAATCCACACCCCACATAAAAATTTTAGACAATTCTTGACTCCTCTTGTGAGGTCCCACCTGAGTGGTGACAAGCCCTCAAATGTCACTTTGGGATGGCTAAGACCAATATGTGGAGACTCAAGAGTGAGTTCCTATAAGTTCAACCATGCCTTAGGAAAACTCTGAGTGGCTCAATTTTGGTCTCACACACACCTTCACACACTCAAACCCATTAATTTTCCAACATGCCCCAAAACCCTAAAATCATACACTAGACCTACCTCCTTAACTCTTTAGGAACTCACACAGGTGGTCACAAGCCCCAAAATGTCATTTGGGATGGCTAATACCAACATGAAGGGACTCAAGAATGAGTTCTCATTTGTTTTCCTATGATCCCAAGATGGCTAGTCATGACATGCATGATGACCTTATCAAATACCTCCCAAGTTACCTAATTTCCCTAAATTCCCTAAAATACCCAATTTAACCCAAAATTCAAGCCCTCCAAATTCCACTACCAAATTTAAATTCAATTTAGCCAAACACCAAATTAAAGCACGAATTTCAATTCCAAACCCAAAACTCCCAATTTTGAGCCAAATGTCCAAATCCATACCAAAATTTCACCAAGTCCAAAAATCCATCAAATTTTGCATGACAAATTCCAAAGACCATCAGGCCTAAAATCAATTTTCCTTAACCCATCCAAAACGCCCAAATTGATCCCTTTATGATAAAACTTAAAAGGCCCATGAATGAAGCCAAATTTTAATTTCAATTAAGCCCATCATGACAAATTTCCACCTCATCAATTTAAAAAGAATGGAAATCAAATTTAGACATCATAGCCATGTGATGTGCCTAAATATATACTATTTTTATGCTATATTTTATATTGATATTTCAGTTTAAAGGTATGTTTTCTTATGTTTTTGGTTTCAGGTACATCAAATTAAAGAATTTGGAGTGATTGGAGAAAAAGAAACAAAAATCAACCAAAACAGAGAAAACTGGAGCAAACCGGGTCGAATCAGAGCACACCGAAGCCATGGGGACCAAAACTAGGCACTTAAGTGCCTCTGCATGGCGCTTAAGTGCCCAAATATGGCACTTAACAGCCACCAAATAGAGAGGAGGGCACTTAAGCCCCCCAGAATCGTTGTTTAGGCTTCGAGGATGGTTTTCAACATATCTTTTAGAATATACGACAGATTTGAATGATTTTTGAAACTTTACTTCGTGTGTTTTATGGGGAATTCATTGGAAATGATAAAATGGACTTTCTAGAAGGATTTGGGGCGGTTATAAGGAGTTATTAAGAGGCACTTGAGGCACCTTTTGGAAAATTCAGTGAATCTGGACACTTTTGAAGAGACACTTAAGAAACTCTTGGGAAATTATAAATAAGGTTTGGAAATATTTTTAAAAACTCTATTGAACTCTCTTGGACTCTCTTAAAGTAATTGTAAGAGGAGAAGAAGGCTTAGAGAAGAAGAAGAAGGCTTGGGCGTGAGCCCCAAGTGTGGTGACAAGGTGAGAGAGAAAGAGAGAGTGTGAGAATTTCTTCTTTTCTTTTCACTTTGTTCTTGGAAAGGATTGTAAGGAGATTGCTTTTTCTATATAAGGAGAGTTTAAATTCCATAAAAGATAAGTATTTTCATTATATTTTAATTTGAATCTAGTACTTGGTTGATATGGTTTCAAAGTTTTGTTCAATGAAAAGTTCTTGTTGTTTCTCCATGTGTAGTGAGTAGTTTTCATTACTCTTCCCTCTTATAATGAATTAGTATGCATGTGTAGAATATAAAATTTAGTGGAGCGAGAATATATTGTGATGATTTTACTTTGTTCTTCATTTACATGTAAACTTGATCAACTTGCATGTTAAAATTTGTTGTGAGAACATGTAAGATCCGTGATAGTATCGTCTCAATCAACTGTGGTAGAATTACATGAAACTGTATGGATGAGAATGTAATCCATATGGTTGAGTGTAAATAAATAGGAAAATAATCTTTGATGGGTGTAGAATTAGTGTAATTTAGAGTGATAAGCTAAAGCCCCCTAATTTGATCGATTGTTTTAGGTTTTGATACGAGATGTTAGGCTCTAGATGGAGGGATAAGAGGGAACTCTAGAGTGAGAGCTAGTATCTTCCCTGCCTACCTCGTCTTCAGATCTATTCAAACTTTAGATTAACCAATGTTCTTTATAGCATTTCTAGTAAGGGTAGAGAATATAATTGCTCCTATTTGTCATAATCTCTCTCCCTACTTGTTTCGTTTACACATGTCACTAATTTCATTGAATGAGAAAGGGTACTTTAATATATTAAACCTCACTTTATGAATTTCACTAAGTATTTTAGTTTAGAAGTAGAAGTAGTATTGTAGTGATAATTGTAGGATATAATCAAAACCAAACCTTTATCGACCTTCTAAGCTAGGGAGTGTTATTCTATACTAGAACTTCTCTTGAAGGTCTTTGTAATTAACATCAATCTCTGTGGGATCGATATTTGGGGCTTAATCAGAAAGCCCTATATTACTTGATAACGATATGTATACTTGCATAGAATCCCTACAAATATAATTGAAATCTTACTTTGCTTGGAATCTTGTTTTTGGTGCCATTACGGGGGATTAAAATTCTCAAGTAATAGTGTCAACTTCATAAATCCTTACATACCAAAAAATATTGGGATCACCATGCCCCATGCATCCATGTATTAACCCAACTACTTTTGGCCCCATGGCCCTCTCTCACCAAATTTTCATGAAATTTACCCATGACCTCATGCATGTCTTGGATTCACTCATGGAACCATCCATTAGCATCATAAAGGTCATAAACACCAAATGTGGCAAAAGGAGGACATCATTTCACCTCCCAACAGAAAGGCTTAACAAAAACTTTAACACCACCAAATTCATATTCCCCATGCCAAATCAATCACCCAAACCCCTAGAAGTTGACCCATCAACTTCAGCCACCTTGGACTTGACCCCAAGCCATTTTCATGGGGTTGAACCCATGGTTAACCCAACCTAACCCAAGCCCATTGGCCATTATGGAAAAATTGCAATTACCCATGCTTAGACCAAATTGACTTCAAATCTCCCCGATTTTGACCTCCCACAGTGTGGAGGTGACTTTTCCTGATCGTTCAGCCACCCTAGCCACCGAGAAACACCATAGCCGAGGGGGACCATGTGGTTAAACCCAAAAATTGGAACCCCTTGAGTTGGCTTAATCTAATTGACCACTGGCCCTCTTCTTACCTCCACCTAAGCCAGCTTTTGCACCCACCGGCCAGCCCAATTGGAACCTCCTTCCTACTCTATAAATAAGGCAACCCACATGGCCAAAGGGGAGAAGTGCAAAAACCTTAGGGAAACCCTGCAAAAATCATTCCAAACTTTATTTCCAGATCCCCTAAGCTCATTCCAATCCTTTTGAGCCCTTAATCTCCACTGCTCAGCCTTAATTTTGAGCTCAAAATCTAGAACATTTCACGACCTTCCCACCAAACTAAACCAAACTCCAAATTGACCTTTCTAAAAGCTTCCCAACACTCTAAAATCACTTTCCCAATTGAAGCCCCATCATCCCAAACACCTCAACCTAGTCCATGACCAAGCCTGAGCCACCTCTTGATCGAACTCCTACACAAATCCAACCACATCTCAAATATTTAAGATTAGAGGATGCTTGTGGGATCAAGGCAAAGCTCAGAAACCAATCCAACTGAGGCTAAACATCATGGACAAAGGTATGGATCAAAATTCCTAATTTTGCTCTTTGAATCTTTATGAAGCAAACTTGTATTTCATACTTATCTAGCCATATATATATGTGTTTGTCTCACTTAGATGAAGGTGTAGGAACAAACTTCACTTAATTTGGTTAAGTAACGAGCGAGATCTTAAGGTTAGAAAATGAGCGGTTCTCAGTCGTCCATTCGGGCGTGTATCAATCGGACAGCGGAGAAGGAGTCGGACGGGCGAATGAGCCATGAACAGCTGGTATGTGTGGCTATTGTGTAAAGCATAGCTGACTGCAGGACGACACGTAGTGCTTCGATGGCACCGAGGTTGACGTGGATATCGCGTGGATAAGAAGGAAATTAGGGGTATTTTTTATTTAAATAATTATAGAAACTTAAAAAATTCATAACTTGGTGTAGAAAATTGCTAAAAATAAAATAAAAATACTTTGTGCTCAGTGAATAGAGGAAACAATATGGACTAAAAATAAAAAATATTTGCTTAAGATTTATTTTTAAATTAATTAAATACTCTAAAATTTAATCAAATCATAAAAAATTAAATCTTAACCACAAAAATATGAAATTTGGAGGGTCTAATCCTCATATGCTTAGAGATGTCCTTGGATTTTTCTAAAGTCAGAGGACACCAATAACGTTGGAAACCCTAGTTTTTAATGTAAACCACCCTTATTTTGCTTATAATAATTATCAAAAATAAAATATAAGTTAGAAAATTAAAAAAAAATTGGTTTGGTATGTTCACTATGATCAGCGAAACTTAGAAAAAATCAAAATCAAAATTTAAAATTTTTGAACATATTTTCCTATTTTAAAATTAATAAAATTACCAAAAATAAGAAAAATATAAGATAACTCAAAATATCATCAAAATAGTCCAAATTAAAGAAAATGACCTTAAAGAGTCCCTCTAAAAATTTCAGAGCCATCAAAATTATTTTTAATATAATGATGTATTTTCTAAGTAAATAAGAATTTTAAAATAAAATAATTATAAAAAATAAAATATAAATAAAAAAATTATGAAAAGTGGTTTTAAGTGTTCCTTAAGACCAGAGCTACCTAAGAAAAATATAATTGAAGTAAAAAAAATTATTTTTAGCCTATTTTCCTAATTAAATATTAATTAGAAATACCAAAATCACAAAAATGCCCAAAATGTGTCAAAATGCCATAAATCACTTCCTTATTGAAGAAAACAATATTTTTTTTTTCTATAAACTTTTGGGATTATAAAATGTGTTTTAAGTAATTAAATATATTTTATTGTATTTTTCACTTAAAAAATTATAAAAAATAGAAAATATAATATTAATTTCTCTAGGCTCTCTTAAGCCATAAAGATTAAAGAAAAATATAGAAAGTAATTTTCAAAATAAAATATATTTTCTACTCATTTATTCATTATAATTAACAAACAAAAATCATAATAATTGGAATATAATTCAAAAACAAAATCGTGAAAATTGGACTCAGTGGTTCTCTGACCTATGTGAACCTCCTTAAATTTTCTTAAGAATAGAGGGTATGTTTTAATTAAGTAAATGAATTAACTTTGAACATCCTTATTTTTGAATTAAAATAATTATAAAAAATAAAATAAAAATAAAGAAAATACAAAGTCTTCTCTAGTGTCTTAATTAATCCATTAGTAGCAATTCAACAAAGTTTCAAAATTTTTTAAATCATATTGAGAGAATCATGAAGTAAAGAACCTTAGCAGCAAAATAGTAGTTATGAAATTTTGAGCCCTAATTAAAAATTTAGATCAAACTAAAGAAAGAGTAATTTTGATCATAATTTATCCCCTAGGATGATTGAAACAAAAAGGGATAAGAGGTAGAAACCAATTCACACTTTTCTCTACAAAAAAATAAAATTGCAATTAATCAAATTATTATAGTTTAGAAGATAAATATATTGGATGATTCTAATGTGAAGGGAATGAGATAACAAGACAATAATTAACTAATTTGAAGCCCCATATTAAGGGTAAGACTATAATTCAATCGTTCAATAAGAATCATGTCCACTTCGCTTAACTCTTATTTAAAATTACAAATCTATCCATAAAAGCTCTAAGGGCTTGGTAATAAGCTAGGATTGATCTAAAATTATCTAATGAGATTAGAAAAAAAAGAACATAACTTATCTTAAACACTACTAGCTCACCTAAATGATTGGGCCCACCATTAGGGTGCTATTCAAAAACTCAAACATAACAAGGTAAGTAGCTACTAGCCTACTTATGGGTTAATTAAAATAGATACTAAGCATAACTTAAAGATAGTAATTTAACTTGGATGATCTAATTAACAGTCTAGTTAGACTAGAATGAACTTAAAGTGATCTAGGAGATCCTAAGTTTAATTAGAAATATTCTCAGCATATTCTTAGAGGATTATGGAAACTTTAGAAAACCTTCGACTCTGCTACAATTTGTTGAAGAAGATCATCTTCAAAATATTAGGTTGCACAATGCTCGGAATGACTTGGTTCACCTTATTATTTATTCTATAGTGAATCCTCTTGGGTTCACCTTATTATTTATCCTATAGTGAATCCTCTTGGACTTCAATTAAATGAGTATATTTGAGCTCATCCAAATTTTGGGGGATGTCCTGTGTTGTAGCCCAGATATTGGAGCCCATAGCCACAACTCTGAGAAACATAAAATCATGTTTCTTCTCCAACTTAAGGTCTACTCCAGAAATCATTTAATTTTTTTTCCATCTGGAATGACCTACAACTGATAAGATCATAGTTCTATAAAATGAAAATATAAATAATTTATTTTGCATCTTCTACTTGCTGAAAGCTTTTCTCTCCACCACTCCTCGGATACATCAATTATTTTATTAATAGCGTCTCAACCTAATCAAGTTGACCTTCTCTTTAACTGCTTCCACAATTTTTAGTTTTTTTTTAGTTGATCTTCATGTATTCTCATGAAAGTCTTTTATTACGTTTTGTCAACCTTCATTATTAAAATGTATAATTTTTCTGTTGCTTATTTTGATCTTTTTAAGCATAAATTAAAGAATATAATATTTACATCCCTCTTCCAACTATTTGAAATACCACTTTCCTTTTCTTCCAATTTGATTTATCAAGAACATAAACAATGTTAGGAAATTATAAAATTAAGCTTATAATTAAAAGAATAAATAAAAAAAATTGTATCAAAATATAAAAAGGCCAAACAACTTAAGTAGAGCTCGGTGAGATTATTTTATCAAAGATTGCCCTATCAGAAATCACCAGCTCCATTTGATAGTCATAGAAACTTTAGAAATAAGAGCATATAGTATATGAGTTTGAGTGTATCGTGTGGGTTATAAGACTAGGTAGTCTCTATGGTTGAGTACGTTGTATAGGCTATAAGACCAAATAGTATTTGTGGTTAATTGTGTTGAGTTAGCTATAAGACCAGGTAGTATATGTGGTTGAGTATGACGGGCATGATTTAAGATCAGGCAGTATCCGTGGTTGAGCATGTCATGTGA
>NW_018223673.1:0-2578 GCF_001263595.1 Phalaenopsis equestris
CTAGGATTAAGGTGGGTTCGCCCATGAATGTTACCTATCTTGTAAATTATGGAAAAAGTGTTGAACTACCATCATCAACAATTAATCTTGTTTGGTTAAGACAATGAAACAGAATAAAAAAGTCCATGCCAATTCCAATTTAAATTGATAGAGAGGAAGATTAGCATTCTAGTATTAATATATTGAAAAAAAGTATTAATTGAAAAGATAAAATTTGGATCGCATTTTTCTTAATTTATTTCAGATTTTAGATAATTAATAATTCAACCTTGAATTATCAGTGAATCACACCCGAGGAATAGAGTGCAAGGAAAGAGAGAGAGAAGTGAACTGTAATGAACAATAATATGTCATATCAGTCGGGTTTTATTCATAAAATGATCTTTCTATTTATAGGGAAGATGATACAATGTGATGATGTTATGTCTTTTTTCTTGGTTGAAGGGGTTTTGCACTAGAATATTTCTGGCATTTTATGTGTATGGACTTATCATCCTACTATTCTTTGTGCCGACCAACTAAGATTATAGGGTCTAGGGTGGGCTGTGATCTGCTCGGCTAAATGGGATCAACTTAGTCGACTGAGTTTTGTTGATATGGGTCAGCCGATTGATATGACCTTATATCGATAGACCCTCTTTCATTTTACTTATTTTCTCATGACCGTTACGGACACATTGTTATTGTAAACTAAATATTAAGTTATTTAAAAAAAAATGATTAAAATTTATCTTCTATATCCTTAAATCAAAGATCTTCAAATTTTATAAGGAATCATATACATCCATCTACCTGAATTAAATGTAACAAATATAATTACAAGTAAAATCCAAAAAATAAAATTATAATAGTGAATGAGGCCCTTGCTCGCCTTCAAAAGCCGCTTCCGCCCCCTCCCACTCAGAAAAAAGTATTACGTAGCCCCCAACCATGCATACTGCATGCGACTCGACGCTGCAGCACAGCCATGCGAACGACGTGTGGGCTCCACAAAATTGGCCAATAGAACAACCGTGGGGCCCACGGTGCCGACTAGCACGATGTCAGCGTGCCAAATGAGCGCTATGGCATCATCCGTGGCGTCACACGCGCGGGATTCCCGGGATTTTTTTTCCGGCCCGCGGGACCCGCATATGCGTGTAGCACGTGAGAATCGGTTTGCGAGACCGCGGGGGCCGCGCCTCTCGGCCGACGTGGTCGGGCCCGAGGTGCTTACGTGGACGGGCCCCATCCGGTCCCGCCTTTAAAACAACAAACATCCCACAGCAAACTGCCGGCGGCAGTAGCTTTCATTGTCATAAAATATTAACGCCGGGCTGTCTATGGTGGGGGTAGAATTTAGGGCCCGTTTGGATCAACTTATAAATGAGAGGTATTTTTAAAAACGCCACGATATCATTTGAATCGTGTCGTTTTGTCCGCTTATCTGAAAATACGGTTCTATTTTTACACTAAATACAACCCGCGGGTCGAATTTCATGATAAATTGTATATCCTGAAATACACAAACTCTCCCGAACGCACCATTAAAAGAACAAAACAAATATCATATAATTTTCATGTAGCATTTACATAAATAAAATCCAATTTTCATTAATTTATTTATCTCGCCCAAAATTTTTTAATGTGACATAAATAAATTCATGAATTGTGAGCTAATGTTTAATATTAATAAGTACTATAATATGCATTAATTACTTTTATTGAAGTATTTTTACTCGGTAATCAAGATTCTTTTGCATATTAAAATGAATATTTCAATTAAATTCTTTCATTTATTGTACTTATTTTTAGTGAATAAGTTTAATATCTTTGAATATATTTATTTGAGAGATAATACAAAATATATTAAATTATTGTTTGAGTGTGCATTATGTATGATGTATCGAAGGTACGTGTCTGAATGTCGTTGGAGATTTATGAATAGAATATATATGATGGTGAGTGATTCATAATCATATATGAAAGTAAATATAGTTTATAAATGCTAAAATAATGTAGACAGTTAATGAAATGATGCCGTACTAATGGATAAGCTTACAGTTAATTTATTAATTTATTTAAATTGACATTTTTGTTTAATATTCAATTGATTCTGTTTTACTATAATTTCATGGTTATTGGATTGCTAATGTAAATTGAATGGATATGATTAAGAAATTTGTGATGATGTGAACAGTTGCATTCATGGTAGTTGTTCCACTAATTGAAATGACTCTTGGAATCTAAAAATAACTTTTGCTGAAAATAAAATCTGCGATTTCCCAACATGAAATTCCTGAAATCGAAAAAAAGTAAAAGATTTTTTTTTACGATTAGATTTAGGGCCCGTTTGGGGCAGCTTATAAGTGCAGGGGCGTTGTTTTAAACGCCCCGGGAGTGTTTCCCGTTTGGGGCAGCTTATAAGTGCAGGGGCGTTTTTGAAAACGCCACGGGACTGTTTGGTTCGCGTGTTTGCCCACTTATTTGAAAACGCCGTTTCATTTTTACACTAAAGGCTGGTCGCGGCCGAACCCTGCGGGCTGCGATTCAGGATAAGTTGTTTATCCTGAAACGTACAAGCTGACCCAATGAGACA
>NW_018223674.1:0-292 GCF_001263595.1 Phalaenopsis equestris
GGATGGGAGAGGAAGAGGGAGAATGGGGAAGAGAGTGGATGGAGAGGGAGAGAGTAAGAAAGAGCGAGGTTGGGAGCAAGAGTGTAATAGAGTGGGAAGGAGAATGAGAGGGAGAAAAAAGTGAAAAGAGACAAAGGGAGGAGATAGAAGAGAGAGAGAGAGGTATTAAGGGAGGGAAAGAAGGATAAACTCAGAGAGAGGAGAGAGAGAGAAGCTGGAGAGAGGGAAGGGGAGATAAAGAAGGTGAAAGAGGTGAAGAAAGAGAAGAGAAATAGAGAGAGAGGAGAGATTG
>NW_018223674.1:1336-2917 GCF_001263595.1 Phalaenopsis equestris
ATTGCTCTCTTTTGTTTCTCAAGATTTTCCCTCTAGCTTAGTCACTCTCTCTTCACTCTACCCTCATCTATCTCTCATTTTTTCTCACATTCTCTCACACATCTCACTCTGCTTCTCCCTCCTTCCCCCATCTCTCCCTCTCTCTTCTTATCTTCCACATATTTGCTATGTTTCTTTCTCTATCTTTTCTCGTTCTCTTCTCCTTCTATTTCTCCCCCGCTCTCTCTTTCTTTCTTCAATTTAACTGTCATTGTCACTCCTTCACTCTTTCTTTCCCTTTCTTGCTCCCTCAAATTTCCTCTTTAATTTCATTCTTGATCATCCTCCCTCCACCTCCCTCTTATTCTGTCAACCTCAAACTTTTTTACACTTTCTCTCTCTCACAATCTCTTTAACTCCCTTTCTTAATCTCTCTTGCTCTTTTTTTAGTTGTTGTCCATTTCCTTCTGAGTATTTCTCTCTCCCTCTCTTCTTCTTCTGCTCCCTGTATTTTTCCTTTCTCCTTCCATCTCACTCTTTCACTTACTCTCCACCGTACAATTTTTCATTTGATCTCACTCTTCTCTCTCACTCTCCTCATATATTTATCTCTCTTTCTCTCACTTCCTCTCTCCCTATCTTCTCTCTATCTTCTCTCTATCCCCTACTCCCCTCTTTCCTTTCTCATTCTCTCTTTATCGTTGTCTCTTATTTCTTACTCATTCTCTTCTCCTCCCTCTATCTGGTTCTGTCTTCCCTTACACTCTCTTCTATTTTTATTTCTCTCTCTCCCTCTATTGCTACTCTCCTCCCTCTATGTCTCTCTCTCTCCCTCCCTTACACTTCTATTTCTATTTTTATTTCTCTCATTCACTTCTCTCTAACATTATCATTTTCTTTCTCTCTCTCTATATTTAACTTTCTCTTGATCTTTATCATTTCTCTTTTTACTTCTATCCTTTTCCTCCACTCTCTCCTGTCCTCTCTCTCTCTCTTAGGTTGTCCCACTCACATTGACTTTTCCTCTCTACCGTTCTCTCTGTCGTATTCTCGCTTTCACGCTCTATACCTCTCCCTCCTTTCATCTCTCTTTCTATTTCATTCTTACTCATGGATGCTCTTTCTATTCTCAGGCTTCCTCTTTTCTTTTTCTCATCTCTCTCTCCTCATCTATCCCTCCCTCTCTTCTACTCTCTCCTGTTCTCTCTTTCTCTCTTGGTCTATCTCTCTCACTCTGACTCTCTTCCTTTCTACAATTCTCTCCGTCATATCCTCTCTCTCATGCTCTACACCTCTCCCTCCCTTCAGCTCTTTCTGTATTTCATTCTCTCATGCATGCTCTCTCTATTCTCATGCTTCCTCTTTTTTTTCTCTCTCTCCCACTCTCTCTATCTAACTCTTGCCCACCTCCCCCATCTTCCCTACTTCTCTCCTCCCTCTTTTCTTCTCACACAATCCCTCCTCTCTCTTCACCTTTTTCGCCTTCTTTATCTCCCCTTCCCTCTCTCCAGCTTCTTTCTCTCTCTCCTCTCTCTGAGTTTATCCTTCTTTCCCTCCCTTAATACCTCTCTCTCTCTCTTCTATCTCCTCCCTTTGTCTCTT
>NW_018223674.1:5956-9541 GCF_001263595.1 Phalaenopsis equestris
TTCTCACTCTCTTTATTTTCTCACTCCCTCTTTTCTCTCACTCCCTTACTCAATCCCTCATCTCTCTCGTTGTATCTTCCTCTCTCCTTCTATCACTCTATTCTTTATGCGCTCTCTCTTCTCTTTCTAATCCTCACTCATTTCTCTTATTCTCACTCATCCTTCTCTTATTCTCACTCATCCTTCTCTTTATCCATCCCTCCCCTTTCTCTCTCTCTCTCACTCTCCTCTTTCTTCTAACTCTCTTTATCTCCCAACAACATCTCATTCTTCTCTTTCTCCTTCTCTCTCTCACACATATTCTCTCTCCCTCCCTCACCTTCACTCTATCTATCTCCTCTCTATTACTCTATCTCACTTTATCTCCCTGTCCTTCTGTCTCTCTCCCTCCCTCCATACATCTCTCTTTCTCTGTCTCCCTCTATCTCTCTCTTCCTCTTTCCCTATCTCTTCTCTTTACCACTCTCTCACTCTCTCTCCCTCACTATCGCTCTCTATCTCTTACTCTTCTATGTCTCTCTGCACACTTTTTCACTCACTCTTCCTCTCTCTCTTCTCTCTCTTATCTCACTTCTCTTTCTCTCTCACTCCTTCTAGCCTCTCTCTCTACCTCTACCTTACCTTTCTTTTTTTTCTCTTATCTCCCTCACTCTCTCTTGCCCTCTCCGTTGCCATTCTTTCCATGTTTACTCACTAGATATTTATCTCCTTCTTTCTCCCTCTCTTTCTTCTACCTTCCCTCCCTTTTTTTCTTCCCTCTTTACCTTATTCTCCCTCCCTCTCACCCTATCTCTCTTCTCTCTATTCTCTCTCTTGATATTTTCTCTCCATCTCTTTCTCTTTCTCCCACTCTTTAATCTCAACATCGCTCTCTCCCACTTTCTCTCTCCCTCTCTCATTTCTCTCTTTCTCTTTATCACTCGAGATATATCCATCACTTTCCCTCTCTCTAGCTCTCTCTACCTCACTCTTTAATTCTCCAGCTCCCTCCCCCTTGCACTCTCTCTCTTCTTATCACATCTCTTATGTATTTCTCCATCTATCGATATATCTAGCTCTTGCAGTCACTCTCTCTCTCTCTCACATACACACCCTCATACCGCTCTTTCTCCTATCTTTCTGACCCTCTCGATCTGTCTTTCCATCTCAATTTCCTTAAATCTCTTCTCACAATTTTTTGCTATCTCACACCCTCTCTCACCTTCTTTCTCCCCTCACCCTTCATTAGTCCCTCTTTCTAATTATCATTCTATCACTCTCTCTCAAACTATACATTCTTTCTCTCTTATTCTCTCACGCTCTCTCACTCACACTCTCTCTCCCTCACTCATACTCTCTCTCTCATCATCACACGCTCTCTATCTCTCTTTCTTGCTCTCTCTCCTTCCCACTATCTTTTTCTCTTCTCATTCAAACCATCACAAACTTTATCTCTACCTCCTCTACCACCCTCTTTCTCTTCCTATGTACTTCCTTCTCTCTCGCTCTCCATACCTCCCTTCCTCTCTCTATTTCCCTCTCCTTCCCAATTATTGCTCTCCTCTTTCTCTTCTTCCTTTTTTTCTCTCTTCTCTAACTCTCTGACTCTCCTTCCGTCCATCACTTTCTTTCTCTCTTCCACACTCTATCTCTCTCTTAGTCTCATTCTAGTCCTCTCACTTTCTCTTGATTCCTCTCCCAAACTCTCTCTCGCTCTGTCATATATTTCCCTATACCTCTTGCTCCCTCTATCCATCACTCTCCCTTTATCTCACATTATTTCTTGATATTATCTCTTTTTCTCTCCCTCTCTCCCAATATTCCACTCTCACAGGCCTTCAATCACTCTCTGACTTTCTCTCTCATTTTCTTTATTTCTTCATTTCTCACACTTTACATTTTTGTCACTCTCTCACTATATTTTTCTCTCTCTTGCAGTCCTTATTGCTCTTTATCTTGCTCTTCTCCCTCTCTCCCTTTATCTATCCCACACTCCCTCACTTCCACTCTCTTTCTCTCCCTCTCCCTCTCCCTCTCTCTCTCACTCTAACTCTCTCTTCTTTCTTCTCTCTTCTCCATCTCTCCCTCACTCCATTCCTTTATTACTTCTTCTACTTCTCTCTATCACCCTAGCTCTCTTTTTCTTTCCCTCTCTCATTTATTTCTCTCTCTTGATCTCTCTAGCACTTTCTTGGTCTACCTCCCTCTCTCTCACTGTATCTCCTCTATTTCACTAATTTTATCTCTTTCTCTTCACTCCCTCGCTCCCTTTCTTTTCTTTCCATCTCGCTCTCTCCCACCTTCTCTAGCTTTTCTCGCTCCTCTCTCATCTTTCTCTCCCACCTTATCTGGCTCTTTCTTTTTCTCACCTGTCTCTTTCTTCTCTCCCTCTTTCTCCCACTTTTTCCTCGCACTCTCTATCCGTCTCGACCTACCTTTCTCTTTCTCTCTTGCTCTTGCTCTCTTTTTCCTCTTGCTTCCTATCTCTAACTCATTTCTATCACACACACACACTCTCTCTCTCTTCTACTCTCATTCTAACTCTCCTTCCCTCTCTCTATCATTTTATTCCTCTCTCTATCCCTCTATATTTCACTATTTTTTTCTATCTTTCATTGTTCAGATCTCTATTCCTCTATCCATCTCCCTCTCTCCCCATCTCTCTTACACTTTCGTGCTCCTACCCTCTCTTTCAGTTTTTCTCTTTCTATCTTTTGCTCCCTCCCTCACGCCCACCCACTCTCCCTATCTATCTCTCCCTTCCTTTCTCTCTAACTGTCACTCTCACAGTGTCTCTCTCTCTCTCTCTCACTATCCTTCCCTCCCTCCCCTCCTCTCCCTCTAACTCTCTCGCTCCCACTCCATCTCTCTTTCTATACTCTCTCTCTCTCACTCATGCTCACTTTCTCTTGCTCACACTCTCTCTCCACTTCTTTTCCCACTCGCTCACTCACTCTCCCTTTCTCTTTCTCTCTCCCTCTCTCTCTTGTAGATTCGATCTCACTCTCCCTTTGCTTATCTTCCTCTCTTCCTTGTCTCTCTCTCACTCTTTCTTACCATTATTTATGTTACCCTCTTACTCCAACTCGCTCTCTCACTTCAAATACACTCACAATCACTTTCTTTCTCTCTCTCCCTCTTACTATCTCTCCCTCTTGCTCACTTGCTATTCTTTATCTTTTTATCTCACTATCTCTCTCCCTCTTCATCTCATTCTCTCTCTTACATTCTCTTCCTGCTTCAACAACTTTCTCTGCTCATCTTTCTCTCTCCTCTCCCCCACTTCACCTTCTCTTTAGTATTTCTATAACTCTCTCTAATTTTTTCCTCTCTCTCTCTCTCAGTATCTCTTAATCTCTCTCCCTTAATCTCTCTCTCTTAATCTCTCTCCCTTCCAATCCTTTGTTTGCTCTATTTCTCTTGTTATTATCCCTCTTAAGCTTCTAATCTCACAAACTTTCTCCATCCCAATTCACTCTCTTCTTTGTCATTATTCTCTCTCTTCCCCTTTCATGCCCTCTCCCCCACTCTTTTAATCACTCTCTTCCTCACTATCACTCGATCCCTCCCACATTCTCTCACTTCTGCTTTCTTGCTCTCTCTATC
>NW_018223674.1:9604-12266 GCF_001263595.1 Phalaenopsis equestris
CACCTTCAACACCTTCAATTCCATCTATTTCTCTCCTTATATCTCACCTTACATCTCCCTCTCTCCCTCCTTTTTCTCTCTCTCTCTTGCTGCCTCACTTGTCTCTCTCTTCTTTCTCTCTCCCTTCCACTATCTCTTCCATTCCTGTCCCCCACTCTCTCCCTCTCCCCCTTCTCCCTATCTCGTTGCCTCTTTTGTCTTTCTATCCTAACACATTTCTCTTACTCTCTCTTTTATCTCATTCTCTCTTGCTTTATCTTGCTCTCAATTCCTTTCGTTGTCTCTCCCTCTCTTGGCCTACCTTGCTCATAATCCCTTTCTCTCTCTCCATCTTGCAGTTACGCTTTATTTCTTCTCACACTCTATCCTCTCCCTCCCACTATCCCAATCTCACCCTCTCGCACTCTCGCTTCCTCACTCTCTTGCTCTCTCTCTCTATATATTTTCTTTTTCCCTCCATATCTCTATATTTGACTCTCACTCTAGTGACATCTCTCTTTTTCTATACTCTCTTTATTCTCTCGCTCTTCCTCAATATCACACTCCCTCTCTCTCCGATTTTTTCTCCCTTTCTCTTACTCTCTCTTCTTTTTACTCACTCTATATTCTACTCCATATCTTCTTTCGCTTTTCTTTATCTCTTTCGTACTTTTTTCTCTTTCTCTCTCTTTTTGTTCTCCTTTTCTCACACTTCTTTGTCCCACTCCTAGCTCTCTATCTCCATCTCTCCCCCTCTCCCTTCCAGTTCTTCTCTCTCCCTTTCTCTCACATTATTTTTTTTGAGTCTCTCTACTCTCTGAATCTTCTTTTGCTTCTCTTTCTTCTCTCACTCCCTTTATTTCTCTAAGCTCTTACTCCCACTCTTCATGTTTTTTCTCTCTTTTTCTTTTAGTTTATTTTGTTTCTCTCTCACTCTCTCTTTTGGCCTCTTTTCTCTCGCTCTCACTATTTATATCAATCTCTTACTCTCAATATTCTTTTTCTCTCTTTTTATTTTTCACTCCCTCACCCTCTCTCTCCCTCTCTTAATTTCTGTCACTCTATCTACCTTCTCTCTTTTACCCCCCTCTCACTATATCTCTCTCACATTCTCAATCTTTTGCACTCTCTCTCTCTTTAACTCCATCCCTCTCTCTCTCCCACTTTCACCATCCCTCTCGCGCACTCCATCTTTTGCACTCTCTATCTCTCTCTATCTTTCACTCCATCCCTCTCCCTCTCCAACTCTGTCTTCATTTCTCTCTCTATCTCTTCTCTTTCTACTTCCCACTAGCTCTCTCTTCCACACTATCACTCTCTATCTCTCCCATTTCCTTTTGTTTACTTTCTTTCCCTCTTAATCTGTTTCCTCTTCCCTCTCACACTCTCTTTCTCTCTCTCCTGCCCTCCTTTTCTTTCGTCTTTCTAATTTCGTCACTTTAGACATTTCTCTCTCTCTCCCTCCCTTGTTTCATCACTATATCTTTATCCTTCTCTTTCTCCCTTCTTGTCTTCATCACCCTTTCCTTCGCTCACTTTACCTCTTTATCCCTCCCTCTCTCCCTATCTCTCTTATCTCTATTCTCTCTTGCTCTATCTGTCTCTCTGTCTTTCTCTCTCTTTGTCAATGTTTCTTTTTCTTTCCCTTCCTCTCCCTCTCTCTTACTTTCTCTTCTCCCTATCACTCTTCGGTATCTCTCTATATTCTCTTCCCCTGCCTCTCCCTCTCTCCTACTCTCTCTCTTGCTCTCTCTCTTCTCCCTACCACTCTTCGGTATCACTTTATCTATTTTTTGTAGTTAGTTTCTCTTTCACTCACACCCCTCTTTCTATCTTTTTATTATTTGAATCTATTTGTTTGCTCCTATTACTCGCTCTAACCATCTCTCTCCCCTATCGCTCACTACCACTCTCTTTCTCTCTATCTCTCTCTTATTATCCCTCTCACTCTATATTCTTTCTCTCTCACTCTCTATCTCTCTATATCTCTCCCCCATTCTAACACTCAAAAACTCCCACCCCACGTCCCTCTTTCTCTCCCTCTCGATCTCCTTTCTTCTCTTTATTTCCCTCCTTTTTCTCTCACTTTCTTCTCTCAAAAATTTATTTGTCTCTCCCTCCCACTCTTTCATTCTCATCTATTTATCTCTCCCTATCTCCCTCACCCACTTGGCCAATTCATCACCCACAACCTTCCACTCTCAACCTCTTCTTACCCTCTTCCTAGCTCTCTCTCACACCTTAATTCTATATCTCTCTCCCTTTCTTCTAAACTCTCTCCCTATATCTTATACTTTCTCTCTTTCTGATTTACATTTTCTCCATTTCTTGCTATCTCTCTCTCTCACTTACTCTTCCTCACTCTCCCTCACATTCTCTCATCTCTCCCACCCCTCTCTCGCACTCTCTACCTATCTCTCTACGTTTTAAGCAACTTTTCACCTCTTTCTCCTTCACTTACACACTCTCTCTCTCTCTCCATCTCCTTATTTCTCTCTCTCCCTCTCTCACACACACACTCTCTCTCCCTCACTCAATCTCTCTTGTTCACTCTCTCTCTCTCCCCAACTCTCTTTATCCCTCACTCCATACTTATCTTATTCTCTCTGTCCCTCACTCTATCCTCATCTCTTATGTCCCTTTTTCTCCCTCACTCTATCTCTCTCCCTTCATATCTCCACCT
>NW_018223674.1:13653-18563 GCF_001263595.1 Phalaenopsis equestris
AAAGAGATAGATGATGAGAGGAGGGTGTAGAGGGAGAGAGAAGATCGTGATAGAAAATTATGAGGGAGAAGTGAGAGTAAAATAGTCTAAGAAAATGAGACAGACAAAATAAAGAAGAGAGAGAGAAATATATAGAGAGAATGAGAGAGTGAGAGAGCAAGATAGAACCTCTGAGAAAGAGAGAGAATAAGAAATGGAGAGAGAGCAATGAAGAGAGAGGGAAAGAATAAAGGTAGAGAGAGCATGGGAGAGATAAGTTATGAGAGAGGATGATATAGAGAGGGAGAGAGAAAGAAGAGCATGAGAGTGAGCTAGAGAAAAAGAGAGAGCAGGAGCAAGAGAAAGTAAGAGTGAGTGAAAGGGTAAGAGTGTAAGAGAGGGCGGGGGAGAGGAGAGAGAAAGAGGAGCGGAGAAATTTGATGAAGAAGGAAGAGAAAGTAAGAGAGAGAATGAGATGAAAAGGGAGAGAGATAGTGAGATAAAGATATAGAGCATAGCGAGTGAGCAAGAGAGAGAGAGAGCGAGTTGGGATGAGCGGGTAAGATAGAGAATAGTAAGAAAGAGTGAGAGAGAGACACAAGCAAGTGAGGAAGATAAACAAGGAAGTGATTCTCTTCCTCCCTTTCTTTCCTTCACTCAATCTCTTTCCCCTTCTATCACTCTTTCACCCGTCACTTTCGATCTCCCTTTTGTGAAATTATCCATAACTTTTCTTCTCTCTCTCCCACTATCGCACACTCTCGTTTGTTGCTATCTTCACTCATTTCTCTAGCACTCCCATCAGACTTTATGTTTCTTACCCTTTCTTGCTCTTGATCCCTTTGTCTATCTCTCATATATATGTCTCTCTTCTTCTCTCTAACCATCTCTTAGCCTCCCCATTTCTCCCTTTCTCTCTTTTCTTATGTTCTCTCTCTCCTCTTCTCTCTCCAATTCGCTCAATCATGCCTTCCGTCTCACATTCACTCCCTCCATCTCTTTCCTTCCATCTTGTCCTCTTTAACTCTCCTCTTTCTCGCGCTCTCTCTCCCCCTCTCTCTCATCACCTCTCTCTCCTTTCATCTCTCTCACTCTCTTTATATATTCTCTCATTTAATCCATCCTTTCCATCACTCTGTTTTGAGCTCTCCCTCTTTCTAACACACACTCTCTCATTCCTTCCCTCTATCTGATTCTCTATGTCCCTGCTCTATGTCTCTCTCTTTCTTTTTATTTCTCCTCTTGCCTTCCTCCCCTTTATCTCTGATATATCTCTCCTCCCACTTTCTTTCTTGCTTGCTCCTCATCCCACTGCTTCCTCTCCGTGTCTCTCTTTCTTTATATATTCTCTCATTTAATACATTCACTCCTCTCCATTCTCTCTCTTTCTCCTCATCCCTCTCTCTCTCCTCAATTTTCTTCTCTCTTCCCCCTTGGTCGCTCTCTCCCTATCACTCTCATTCACTCTTCGACACTTCTCTATCTCTCCTTTCTCTTGACCTTTTACTTTCTCTCTCTCTATACCTAGTCGGCTCACCATCTCGTCTCCATTTTATATTTTGCACTCCCTCCTTCTCTCTACCTCTCTCTCTCTTCCTCCTGTTCTCCTTTTCCCTCTCCCTTCTCTTGCTTACTCTTCTCTCTTCTTATTATGCTTACACTCTCTTCATCTCTCTTCTTCGCTCCTTCTTTTCCTCTCTCAAAAACTCTCACTCCATTTCCCAATCTTTCACTCCCACTCTCCATAACCCCTTCTCCCTCTAAATTTTGCACTCTCTACCTCTCCCCCATCCTTTCTTTTCCTTATTTTATCTCTCTCTTTCTTTATCGCCCTACCTCTCTCCTCCAACTCTCTAAGTCTCATTCTTATCCATTTCCTCTTTTGCTCTTTCCCCTAGCTCTTCTTCTCTTACTCTCCCTCCTTCTTTGCCTTTCTCATTCTATCTTTTTATGTTTCTCTTCCTTCTGTCTCCTTCACTCCCTTTTTATTTCTCTCACTCTTGCTCTTCTCTCTCTCATCTGCATCTAGCTATCTTTTTCTCTATATCCCTCCCATTCTTACTCCACTCTTTCTCAATTTATCTCTTAATCTCTCTGAATCTATTACTCCACAACTCTATACATCTCTCTGTCTCCCTCTCCCTCCCACTCCATCTCCCTCTCTTTCACCCTCTCTCTATCCCTCTATCTCTCTCCATTCCTTTCTCTCTTTTACGTATTCTCTCTATCTCTTTCTATATATCTATCATGCTCTCTCTCCCTCTCTTTCTCTATCTCATTCCAATTCTCACTCTTTATCTTTCTCCCTCTATCTACCTCTATTACTCTCCCTCTCACTTTATCACTCCCTCTCTCTATCTTGCTCTCTTACCCTCTCTCTCTCTCCCTCTCTTTTATTAACACTCTTACTCTCTTTTCTCATTCTCTGTCACTCTCTCTCTCTCAATTTCACTTCTTGCTCTATCTCTCTCTTCCCACTCCCACTCACTCTCTCTTTCTCTATCTCTCTATCCCTATCCCACTCTAACGCCATACACACCTCCGAAACCTCCCAACACCTCTCTTCCTTTCCTCACTTCCTATCTTTATTCATTCCTCTTTGTCTTCCAATCTCACCCTCTCTTTAACTCTCTCCTTCTTGCGTTCTTGCGTACTATGTTCACTCAGTCGTCTCTATCTACCCCTCTCATCGTCTCTTTAACTCTCTCTCCCTCTCTCTCCCTCTCCGTCTCTTGTTTACTCCAACTCTCCCTCCCTTATCTCCCTCATTCTCTAAATCATTATTTCTTACTTACTCTCTCTTTTGCTCTCTCTATTCTCTCTCTCTCCCTCTCACTATTTCTCTCTCTTCCTTGCTCAATCACTCTCTCTCTCTCCCAATATCTCTTTTTCTCTTTTCCTGCTATCTCTTCTTTCCTCTCTCTCTCTCATTCTCTCTCTCATTACCTTCATCTCTCTCTCACTATCTCTCTTGGTTGCTTGCATTATCCTTTCCCCCTGCACTCTCTCTCACTCATTCTATATCTATCTCACTTCCTCTGTCTCTCTCTCTCTCTCTCCACTCACCTGCTCTCAATACCTTTATTTGGATACCTCTCATGTATTCACCTTGCATTATTTTTTAATTTTTATCGAGGCCCTTTTTTCTTTTCTTCTCTTTCTCATCCTTACATTCTTTATCCCCCTCACTCTCTCACGTTCTCTTCCAACTCTCTCCATCTTCTCTCTATTCTATCGCACCCTCATTTGTTCCCTCGCTTACTCTCCCTCTTAAGCTCTTTGCGGTCCTCTCACCATTTCTTTTTCTCACCCTACATTTCTCTTTTACCTCCCTCTATATTGTTCATATTTCTCTCATGCTCCCATTCCACCCTCTATCTCTCTCATGCTCTATCTTTCTCCTTCACACAATAGCTTCCACTATCGATCTCTATCTCTCTCATGTTCACTCCACCTTGTTCTCCCTCACCCTTGTTCATATTTCTCAGTATCTCTTTATCTCTCTCCCTCCCAATCCTTGGTTTGCTCTATTTCTCTTGTTATTTTTTCTTTCTCTATTCTAATCTCACAAACTTTCTCCATCCCAATTCTCTCCCTTCATTGTCTTTATTCTCTCTCTTCCCCTTTCATGCCCTCTACCTCACTTGTCTCTCTCTTCTTTCTCTCTCCTTTCCACTATTTGTCCCATTCCTGTCCCCCACTCTCTCCCTTCTCTCTATCTCGCTCTCTCTTTTGTCCCTCTCTCCTCACTCATTTCGCTTACTCTCTCTTTTATCTCATTCTATCTTGCCTTATCTTGCTCCCAATCCCTTTCTCTGTCTCTTCCTCTCTTAGCCTATCTTGCTCTCAATCCCTTTCTCTCTCTCTCTCTCTCGCACTTCTGCTCTATTTCTTCTCACACTCTCTCCTCTCCCACCCACTATCCCATTCTCACCCTCTCTCGCTCTCGCTTCCTCACTCTCTTGCTCTCTTTCTCTCTATATCTTTCCTGTCTCCCTCCATATCTCTATATTTTTTCTCACTCTGGCGAGATCTCTCTTTTTCTTTACTCTCTCGCTCCTTCCTCTTTCTCCCTCTCTTTCTCTCTTCCTCAATCTCACACTCCCCCTCCATTTTTTTCTCCAGTTCTCTTACTCTCTTCTTTTTACTCACGCTATCTTCTACTCCATATCTTCTTTCACTTTTCTTTATCTCTTTCGTACTTTTTCTCTTTCTCTCTTTTTGTTCTCCTTTTCTTACTCTTCTTTGTCCCACTCCTAGCTCTCTATCTCCATCCCTCCGTCTCTCCCTTCCACTTCTTCTCTCCCTTTCTCTCACATTATCTTTTTCTGACTCTCTCTACTCTCTGAATCTTCTCTTGCTTCTCTCTCTTCTCTCATTCCCTTTATTTATCTAAGCTCTTACTCTCACTCTTCATGCTTTCTCTCCCCCTTTGTTTTAGTTTATTTTGATTCTCTCTCACTTTCTCTTTTGGCCTCTTTTTTCTCGCTCTCACTATTTATATCAATCTCTTACTCTCAATCTTCTTTTTCTCTCTCTTTATTTTTCACTCCCTCACCCTCTCTCTCCCTTTCTTAATCTCTGTCACTCTATCTACCTTCTCGCTTTTACTCCCGCTCTTACTTTATCTCTCTCATTCTTCATCATTTGCACACACACACACTCTCTCTCTTTAACTCATCCCTCTCTCTCTCCCACTTTAACCATTCCTCCCTTGCACCCTTTTTTTGCACTCTCTATCTCTCTATCTTTCACACCATCCCTCTCCCTCTCCAACTTTGTCTCCATTTCTCTCTCTATCTCTTCTCTTTCTACTTCTCACTAGCTCTCTCTTCCACACTATCACTCTCTATCTCTCCCATTTTCTTTTGCTCTCTTTACCTCACTTACTTTCTTTCTCTGTCAATCTCTTTCCTCTTCCCTCTATCACG
>NW_018223674.1:18704-19595 GCF_001263595.1 Phalaenopsis equestris
TGCTCTCATTACCTCTTTATCCCTCCGTCTCTCCCAATCTCTCTTATCTCTATTCTCTCTTGCTTTATCTCTCTCTCTCTGTCAATTTTTCTCTCTTTCCCTACCTCTCCCTCTCACTTACTCTCTTACTTGATCTGTCCCTTCTCTTCTTCACTCTTGGGTATCTCTCTATCTATCTTTTGTAGTCACTCTCTCTTTCACTCACACCCCTCTTTCTATCTATCTTTTTATTCTTTGAATCTATTTGTTTGCTCCCCTTTACTCGTACTCACCGTCTCTCTCTCTCCCCTATCTCCCTCTAACATTCTCTTTCTCTCTCTATCTCTCTTATTATTCCTCTCACTCTATATTCTTTCTCTCTCACTCTTTATCTCTCTTTATCTTTCCCCCATTCCCATTCTAAACCTGAATAACTCAACCTGAATAACTCTCACCCCACGTCCCAGTTTCTCTCCCTCTCGATCTCCCATCTTCTCTTTATTTCCCTCCTTTTTCTCTCACTTTCTCTCTCAAACCTTTATTTGACTCTCCCTCCTACTCTTTCACGCTACCTCTCCCGCTCTCTCTTCTCTCTCCTCTAATTCTCCCTCTTTCTCTCCCTCTCTTTCTCATTCTCTCTCTCCCTCCATTTACCTCTCTCTCACTCTCCCTCTATCTCTCTCTCGTTGTCTCGCCCCTTTATCTCCCCTTACCTCCCTCCCCCACTTGGCCTATTCATCACCCAACTCTTATTGCCCTATTCATCACCCACAGGCCTTTCACTCTCAACCTCTTATCGCCCTCTTCCTAGCTCTCTCTCACACCTTATTGCTATATCTCTCTCCCTTTTTTCTAAGCTCTCTCACTATCTCTTATCCTTTCTCTCTTTCTCATTTACTTTTACTCCATTTC
>NW_018223674.1:19715-22523 GCF_001263595.1 Phalaenopsis equestris
CTCTTCCTCACTCTCTCTCACATTTTCTCATCTCTCCCACCCCTCCCTCTCGCACTCTCTACCTATTTCTCTACGTTTTTAGCAACTTTTCACCTCTTTCTCCTTCACTCATGCACACACTCCCCGTCCAGCTCCTTATTTCTCTCCGCCTACCTCAATCTCTCTTGCTCACTCGCTCTCTCTCCCCAACTCTCTTTATCCCTCTTTGAAGCACCCTCTCTTTTCTCTCTCTCCATACTTATCTTATTTTCTCTATCCCTCACTCTATCCTCATCTCTCCGTTCCCTTTTTCTCCCTCACTCTATCTCTCTCGCTTCATCTCTCCACTTCTCTTTGTGTCTCTGTCACTCACTTGAGCACTCTATCTTTCTCACTTTCTCTCCTTCTCTTTTATAATCTCCCTCTTAATCTTCTCTCTATCAGTCCTCTCTCTCTTGCTCTCTCCACTCTCTTCCTTTGCCTCCCTCCCTCACTTCCTTTCTGTGTCTCTCCTCCCTCCCTCACTATTTACCTCTCTCGCTTGCTCTTTCTCTCTATCATTCTCTCCCTCTTCTTATCTCTTTTACTCTATCTAGTTTTGCTCTCAATCGCTTGCTCTCTTTCCACTCCCTATATTTATTTCATTCCAACCCTCAAAAACTCCCTACCTACCACCCCCTTCTTATCTTTTTTCCTCTTTTTATTTCCCTCGCCCTCCTTTCCTCACTCTTTTTATCTTCTTAAAACCATTCTCTCTCTCCTTCCACTTTTCTCTCTTTATCTCTCCTGCTCTCTCTCAATCTCTCTCACTCTCTCTATTCTTTAACTCTCTCTCTCCTTCTCACCCTCTTGTTCTCTTTCTCTCCCTCTATCTCTCTCTCATTGTTCCTCTATCCCTCTCTTTCTCTCATATATCTATCTTCTCTAACTCCATCCCTCCCTCCCTCACTCCTATTCTCTCTCTCTGTCTCACTCTCCCGCCCTCCTTCACATCTTTTATCTCTTTATCTCACTCCCCCTCCCATCCTCTCTTTTTACCTCTCTCTTACTCCATCTCTCTCTAATCATTTCTCCCACTTTCTATGACTCTCTCTCTTTGTCACTCGCTTTTTACTCTATCTCTCAATCTCATGCCTTCTCTCCCACTCTCTGTCTCTTTCTTTATCTCTCCCTCATTCCAACCCTAAAACGCTTCCTCCCTACATTCCTTTTTCTCCCCCTCCCTCTCTCCCTTCCTCTCTCTATCATTTTATGTTTTTCTTCCCTCTCTCTCTTTCGCTCCCTCTCTCTTTCACTCCTTCAATATTTCTCTCACTCTTGCTCCTCTCTCTCTCTATCTCCTCTGCATCTAGCTATCTCTTTCTCCCTATCTTAATCATTTCTTCCATCACAATCTCACTCTCTCACATTTGCTCTTATCTTTTTCTCTCACTAACTCTTCCGCTCTCTCTTTCTGTGTCTCTCTCACCTGCTCTTTTACCTCTCTATCTCTTGCACTCTCTATCTCTTTCCGTTCCTTTATCCCTCTTTCTTATTTTACCTATCTCTTTCTATTTATCTCTCATGCTCTCTCTTCCTCACTTTCTCTAGCTCATTCCAATTCTCTCTCTCTTTATCTTTCTCCCTCCATCTGGCTCTATTACTCTCCCTGTCCCTTTATCGCTCCCTCTCTCCATATCTTGCTCTCTCACCCTCTCTCCCTCGCTTTTATTATCTCTCTTGCTCTTTTCTCTCATTCTTTGTCGCTTGCTCTCTATCAATTTCACTTCTTGCTCTATCTCTCTCTCCCCACTCTCTCTTTCTCTATCTCTCTATCCTTACCCATACACACCTCCAAAACCTCTCAGTTTATTAATCATCTCCCCCTCACCCTTACTCGCTTCACTTTCCCTCCCTACTTCAGTTCCTTTTTCTCTTTAACTCACCCACCCTCCCTCCCTCCCACAATCCCACTTTCTCTATCCCACTCTCCCTCCCTCCTTCAATTCCTTTCTCTTTATTTTACTTTCCCTCCCTCCCTCTCTTTTACCTCTCTCTTAGTCTCTCCCTGTTTTATCATCTCTCTCACTCTATCTTATTTCTCTCTCGCTTTTTATCATTCGCTTTGTCTCTCTCTCCATATCCTCTTCCTCGCCCTCTCTCCCACTCTCTATCTATTTCTCAATCTACACCTCATTACAACCCTAAAATGCTCCCTCCTTACGCTCGTTTCCTCATCCTCTCTATCAGCTTTTCTCTCTCTCTCTCTCTATTTCCCTCTCCCTTCCTTTTCTACTCTCTTTACCATAACTCATACATTTTTCTTATCTTTCTCTCTCTACCTCTCATATTCTCTCTCAATTTCTCTCTGTTCTCTAACTCTCTCTCCCCTTTTCTCCCTCTATTTCTCTTTTCCTCTTCTTTCTCTCTTTCTCTTTTCCTCTCTCCTTCCCTCCATCTATCTCTCTCTCAGTCTTCCTCTATCTCTCTCTCTTTCTCTCATCTCTCTATCTTCCCTACTCTTACTTCCACACTCTGTCTGTATCGCTCTCCCTCCATCTTTCACATCCTTTTTCTCATTATCTCACTTTCTTTCCCTCCCTCTATTTTTACCACTCTCTTGCTCTATCTCTCTTTTATCTTCTCTCTCACTCTCTATCACTCGCTTTTTCTCTCTCGGTCTCCATATATCTCTCTTTTATTTCCTCTCTACCAATTTTTGTCTCTTTCGCTATCTCTTCCTCATTCCAACCATCAAAGAGTCCTTCCCTGCTTCCCTTTTTCCCCTGTTTATCTCCTTTCCTCTCTCTATTTTCCTCACCCTCCCATCTCTACTCTCCCTACGATCTC
>NW_018223675.1:0-375 GCF_001263595.1 Phalaenopsis equestris
GAGACTCGTCGAACTCAACTCTTCTCTTTTGTCGTAGAGCCATTTCAATCTAGTCAAATTATAGAAAGTTTCCAAAAATTACTTCAAATATGTAAATCATGGCTTCCAATAGTAATTCTAAGAGTTCAATAATAAAATCCATGAATCTCTTCCCAAATTTTCTTTACATTCCCAAATTTTTTGGATCTCATCAATGTGGGAGAAATTCATGGTGAAAATCAAATATTTTTAGTTTAGAGTGAAGCTCTTACCTAAATATGATCAAATCCGGTGTCAAAAAGCCTTGAAATTGTCTCCCAATCCAAGATATTTCAAGCCCTAAGTCGAAAATGACATTTTAAGGAGGAAGGGGATAATGAATAGTGGCGGTTGACT
>NW_018223676.1:0-1048 GCF_001263595.1 Phalaenopsis equestris
TACTTGAATTTTAACTTATTTTCATATTTAGTTAACTTTTTACTGTGTACTGATTTCAAATTGTATATTTAAATTTGGACCTGAAAATCTTATACCCTACGATTCAGAATTAGAACGCACTGTTAAAAAAATTAGAAGATTGAGAAGAGAACCTAGAAAGAGAAATACAATGGAAAAAGAAATTCTGATACAATGGAAAACAACATAAACAATCAAGGGATAGAGAATGAACACCAACCTAGACCCCTAAAAGATTATGAAAATCCTATAGCAGATGAAATTCACTTATCTATCCAAAATACTGATGTAGCTGCTAATTCATTTGAACTTAAATCTACTATTATTTAAATGGTACAAAACAATCAATTCGAAGGTACACCAAATGAAGATCCTAATTTATACCTCGCTTACTTTTAAATATGACAGAGTTTCAAACGATGTTGTTAGACTTAGACTTTTTCCTTTTTCACTTAGGGATAAGGCTAAGATGTGGTTAAATTTGTTAGCACTTGGATCTATTTGAACTTGGGGAGAACTTTCACGGAAATTTCTATCCAAATATTTCCCTCCATCCAAAACTGCTAAACTTAGAAATGATATAACATCGTTCTGTCAGATTGATTGAGAGTCAACATACGAAGCTCGAGAGATATTTAAAGATCTTCTTAAGAAATGCCCTCATCATTCGTTACCAGATTGGTTGATAATTAAAACTTTTTATAATGGATTAATTAGATCACTTAGATCGATTATAGATGTTGCGGCTGGTGGGTTTTTAATGTCAAAACCTTTTGATGAGGCTTATTCATTAATAAAAGAGATGACTACCAATAATTTTCAATGGCCCTCTAAAAGGCTCTAAGCTGGTAAATCCTAAAAGATTAGCTAGTATCCATGATTAACGTCTATGTTAGCTTCACAAATTGTTGTAATATCAATGAAATTAGATCATTATGGGATGAATTATTCTCCAACACCTCCTATGATGGAAGAGAACTCATCTTGGAAATTTATGGTTGTTCAACCTTCATATGAGACTTTAAATGCT
>NW_018223677.1:0-1009 GCF_001263595.1 Phalaenopsis equestris
AAAGAGATCGGAGTAGATGATCCCCAACCAGCCTCACCTAATGGGTGGAGATCGGAGTAGAGATCGGTGCTGCAATATAAGTTTACTTGTGTATTTCAGATGAACAGGTGATGTGACATAAATTTATTTTCTTGTAGCCTCTACCAGCTGTCCCCCAGATCGACTATCCCGACAGATCTATGGTATCAGCTGAAACACAGACGGTGATCGATCAATTCATGGAAATATACATCAATGAGTGAGTGAATCTGTGTCTTTTATAATGAACTTCTTTTGTGATTAAGTGAATGAAGACAACTTCTTTATTATATTTGGAATTTGTACTATTATGTAGGAGTGATATTATGTTGCACTTGAAAGACATTTTTATAAAACGTTGGGCAATGATAGAGTTATTGTGATGATTGCAAACGACCATGTCGACGCTCAAGCGATGATTTTGAGCAATAAGAGGAATGAAAATCAATCTCTTTTTAGGCCTTACCTTTATGTATCACCACTATACTGGGTAAGACCGCATCTAAATATCTAAACAACCATATTTAATTATATTAAGAATTTCAACAATAATATGAATGTGTTAACACTTTATTTTATTATACAGGCTTATCATAAAATGGGTAACCCCACGTCATTTCTGGGTCATATCACCAAAGAAGCAGTTCAGAAAGCTGATATCATTATGATTCCTGTTCTGAATAACCAACATTGGGTTTTATTGATCGCTGATTTGAGTGAGGGGAAGTGGAAAATGTATGACTCATTACCCAACCAGATGCACAAAGCCGTGTGCAATGACGTTATAAGTTACTCTCAATTATTAAAAATATTATTTCTACAAATTTCACCAGTTTAGTACATTCACTGATCACTATTTTACTGTGTAGATCACTCGTTTTGGCATTGATGTCGAAGCTTCTTTCAGGGCTAAACCAACAATGTTGATTGTGGAATGTTTGTCTGTAAATTTATGTAAAAATTAGTACAAAGCTATAGACATGATTGGAGT
>NW_018223678.1:0-344 GCF_001263595.1 Phalaenopsis equestris
TCGTGATAAAGATTAAAGGTATAAACATTTAAATCCTTTTCTAAAATTATAAATCTACCCATTCGGCTTTAAGGGCTTAGTAGTGAATCAGACTTAATCAAAATTTTGTTTAATGAGATTTAGAAAATAACACATAATTAATTTAATTTTTTTAAAAAAAACACTATAAGTCCATTCTTAAGGATCAAATTGACTAAATTCCTTAATTAAGTTGAGTTACCATTAAGGATCTTTACCTATATAACTTATAAGCGAGACATCAAGTGATAATTACCCCACTTAAAGGGATAACCAAAATATTAAAGTTCACTGAGCATATGGGTATGAACCGGATGAATCATATA
>NW_018223679.1:0-857 GCF_001263595.1 Phalaenopsis equestris
CTATAATTTAGGTTTAATTTAACCTAAATTTACTATCACATTGCTCTTATTTTTGAACTGAAAAGAAGCAAGAGCCTAACCACACACTTAAATTAGGCTCTTGTTTCTTTCCAGTTCAAAAATAAGAGCAATGTGGTAGTAAATTTAGGTTAAATTAAACCTAAATTATAGGGAGCCAGCTATTTGTCAAAACCAGCTTATAAGTGAGGCGGTGTTTTCAAAATGCCGCCTCACTGTTTGTTTCTCGCATTTGAGGGGAGTTTTTTTAAAAACTGTGTTTCCCAATTTCTATTACACGTGGACCGCGGGAGGAGCACTGCGATCGGGCATTTTCTTCACCATTTGACGTTGTTGCCCCGCGTCTGCCTTCATCCCGACTCCGCTCAAAAACCCGCGCCCACTTCCCCTTCCTCCCGTTTCCGCCCAAAAACCCTCGTGATTGAAACCCTTCCCATCGCTTCCTCTCACAAAAAGAAACTTATCTCCGCTGGTTTCACAACTCTTTTGTCTATTATTGACGCCTCCGCCTCCTGCCTTGCCCAAGGTACAGTCGCTCTCCTTTACTTGCCACTGTACATTGCATTTCAATGATTTCTTTATTCTGCATGTTGTTACTCTTTATTCTTGCTTGATGCGGTATAATACGCTGGCTCGATGGCTACTGTAAAATGAAATAATTGTCGGAGATGGCTATCTTCTCACGAAATTGATTGCTTAAGTTTTAGTTGTGTAATTTTTGAAATTATGTTGTATGATTCCTCTAATGCTGGACAAAGATTGCCTAGTTTATAGGGCATCTTATATGGTTGAAGGTGCTATTTGGTTTCTGAATATGATTAGCTTTATCGTCTTAATTG
>NW_018223680.1:0-361 GCF_001263595.1 Phalaenopsis equestris
GATCTCAAAATCCTTTGAAATTCTTATGATGAGTTATGTGACTCATGAGTCATATTGGAGAACAAACTTCAAGTGATTTTGATCTCTATGTACTCCAAATTAAATATTTTAAGCACATTAGGGTTTGCTCAAAACAGTGTTATTTTGATTCTTAAAAATCATGAAATTATTTCCTAAGAGTACTCTAGCTATAGGAAACTTACATGAATTTTTGTATAATTTTTTAAGCCACATACAATTTTCTATAATTATTTGAGTAGAAAATTCATAAAAACTTAGAAAATTAAGATCTCTTTCTAGGATCTCCTGTGTCTTTAAAAAAATGTTCAAATTGTGCACCTAAACAGAAGCTACAACATAT
>NW_018223681.1:0-2937 GCF_001263595.1 Phalaenopsis equestris
ATCTATCTGATTAAAAATATATGGTGCAGATCTTCCTCGGTCTATAATGTTTTCTTAGAGTTATGATTCATATTTAAGTAACTTAACTAGAAGAAAAATGATATTCTTGCTTTCCTATGAATTTAAGGATTGAATCATGATTAAATAAGTCATTTAGACTTGTTTAGAGGTTGCTGAAATATATGAGCAGTTATGTTCCAGATTCTTCTTCATTTTATTTTGCATTATCTCTAAACTATTAAAAACGCTCTGGAAGCACTATTTGTTGGACATTGTTAAGTTTCTATGGATCTTTATTCCAATGGTTAAATTAGTTCTGAATTTAAAATAAAAGTGAGTGAAAACTTTTATTCAATCTTTATGTATTTTCATATATAACACCTTGAACCTCATTTTTTTTAAGGGCATTGCTTTACTTAAGCACGAAAAGTTATTACTGATGGTTTTGCTCATACATTAAAAAAGATTTGAGAAAGATTTGAGGCTAAAAGATATGAAATTTATGTACTAGATATATAAATAAATAAGGAATTGAATGGCATGTATGCAAGTGTGTGTGTTGAGGTTCTTACCCATCTTGTTTTACGGAAATTCGAAAATTCATATATATATATATATATATTCATTTTATGGTAACCATGGAAATGAGCTTGTTGCTTGAATAATAATTTTTCTTGTGATGGTAGTTGAGGAAACATGAGAGTTTATAGTTATGCTCCATTTCACGTTGGAATTCACTTGTAAGGTTAAAGTAGAGGTTTTACATACATAACACTAAATTCCTATGTAATGATATATCTAAAACCCAAGCTTTGATTTTTTTTTTTTTTTTTTTAATACGATTATACAACCTTATGGATGGAAAGGACATATTTCACTTTTAAGTTAAGATATTTGCATGGTATAAATGTAAATAGCAAAATTTATGTGTTACATATCTAAATACATGTGAATTGAATGGTATGTATGTCAAAGCCCCAACACTATTTGGTAGGCAAGCAAGTGTAAGGTTTTTTTTTTTTTTTTTTTTGATAACTTGCTTACTTTTCCTTATAAATTAAGACACCGATCTCAGATGCTTTTATTTAATATTAATTCTTGCTAAACATTTGGTTGGGCTAATTTGGGTTTATATCGGATCACCCTTGATCTTGTGTTTAACTATAAATTTAACTGAAATTTTGGTTTGAGTGATTTTGTATTTGGCTGGAGGTTATCCAAGCGAACTTTGCGTTGAGATTTTTGATTGATCAAGTGAATAGTTTTGGATGGCATGTTAGCTATATCTCTAGTTCTTTGTTAATGATTTTAATGAGGCTATGATTATATGTTTAAGCAGATGTGGCATGGATATCTTGGAAGGCCTGCATGCAGGCAACCGATGCACACGCCATGGATATCTTGGAAGGCCTTACTTTTGAGGGTAACCGCTGTTTCCATGAGTTCTTGGGAAAAAACTTGGTGGTGGATATGTTTTGATGGAACAATGACAAATCTGAGCTTTTGATTCTCCACTTCTCCACTTTTGTATATTTTCAAGCAATCGAATTAGCTCTTGGAGCGTATGGTATCTTTGAATTTAGAGAGATGAAGTTTTTTTTGTTTCTTTTTTTTTTTTCATCTTTCATGGAGTTGTTGAATGGTTTGTATATTGATGCCAAAGGTTGAATGTGGCGTGAATTACATGCTTGGTGTAAACACATGAGTTCTGTTTTATCCCCAAAGAAAACTCATTATAGTTTAAGGGTCAATTTAGAGTAACGCTTCACCCTTCATGAAAAATCATTTGTTTTTTATAAAATATATATGGTAGAGAAAGCTTAGGTTATAAAAATTTTATGAATTTCATATTTTTTTTCTCCCTGCAAGTGTGTTAGATTGATCATTTAAGGGGATCTCACCTTTCTTCATGCTGCTTCTGGTATCTCTGCTTTTCTCGAGCAATGTCATGGTGTAGCTTGGATGACCCCTTGCCTTGATGTCTAGCTGCGGCATGAATGTGTTATTGTTAAGGAAAATGTTAATTCATGGACACTTTATTTGAACTGAGACAAATACGAATTCAATATTTTCCATTTTGTTTACTCTTTTCTATGATTTTAAGCATCTAATTGGAGCCATAAAGCGGATAGATATTATTTGTTTAGCAGAAGCCACGATCCATCTCAAGAAGTTTAGTCTTCTTTTGAATACAATCTGAGTATTATCCTCTTCTAATAATTATTAGCGTTAATTAATTAAGAATAAAGCCTCTCGAGCGTTTTTCTTTCTCGCTTGATTTTGTCGAATCTGAGAAACTTGATGGAAATTAGGAGTACATTAATTTGAAGAATCTGATTACTAATGTCGGGGAAGTATGACGTGCTTTGCTTCAGCACGTTTCTTGAGCTTCATAATGCCTTTTTGGTAATGTTTGATTTTATTTTGATTTTATGATATCAAAAGTGTTTAAAACCCATGTAGGGATGTTTATCTTCATCACTTCTAATTTGTTTAATAATTTGTTTATCTCTTGATGATAATCAAAGCACAGAAGAAGTTTTGGTTTGATTCAATTCTTAAAAGTTTTACCAAATTCTTCATGCTATGGGGCTTTATTCTCTTGATGCTGAAACTATTTAAAATATGTGTACATTACACATATTTTTTTTTTACTTGCTATATTTTGTTTCAAGAATTGCTAATCGGTGATGGCCAAGTATTAGGATGGAGACTTTGAAATAAAGGTCCACGGCAAATTTCTTGAGGCTATCTATTTAATTGGCATCAGTCTGTATTTATTTAATTGGCATCAGTCTATATTCTCAAATGATTCATATTTTGGAATTCTAAATTAGGCTATACATTTTTGTTAGTCGATTTATATAGCTTGATATATAATTTTGAAATATAATCTGCTGCCTTCATTGGTTTAGTAGATTCTGCTTCTTTTGTTTA
>NW_018223682.1:0-1207 GCF_001263595.1 Phalaenopsis equestris
CAAGAGCAAAAATTAGGGGTTTTCGCCAAAATCATACAAATTCATCGCATCAAGCGCCATATAATTATTTTTGAAAAGCTTAATTTCGGGTGTCATTGTCACTCGAAACTTATTATCGAGCACATAAGCTTTATTTTGGACTAATATTTTATATTAAATCCACTTTATACTTCGACATAAGTTCTTTTTTCCAGAGCGTTGTTGCCTGCTGGAGAGCACACACCATAATTCTTCTTTTCAATAACTTTTGAGTTCTTCAAAAATAGGATTAATATATTTTTATGAACTTAAGATTCTAACTATGGCATGAACTCATGAACCACTATAGAAAACCCTCTAATGAAATTAACAATATAATGGTTAAAAAATCTCTTGGCAAATTGATTAAGCTAAAAAAGAAATGGATAAACTTAATGTGAGAGCATGTTATATTTATATAACGTTTTTTATTTTATTTTATTTTATTTTTCCTAATGATTACATGAGGATTCTTATACTTAGCACTGCTAAGGAGATTGGGGACAAGCTTACTAGTAGTTTTAAGAGTACAAACAAGGTTAGAGGTGCTCAATTCATGAATAGGCCATTGCATGAGTTACTACTAAAAATAAATATGATATGTTTATTTAATTCATGAATAGCATTAATATATTTCATTATCTCGAAAGAGTATAGAAGATCAAAATTTAATCTTTGGGATTTTATGATATCTTTGAAAATACTTAGTTTCAAAGTGATTGTATTTGTAAGGTAAAAATTTTATCGAAATTATCCACTATATTTGTACATAAAAAAATGTGTGAACATGAACCTTGGGTAAATCTAACGGACTAAGAGACATGAAACTACGACCAGTATGACCCATGGAAGGAAGACCCAAAGTTCTATCACTGGAAGATCAAATGACTCATTTGACCAAGTGCAGATCCCTTCGATCAGAACCTAAAGATGACTGGACTAAGGCCGTGCAAAGCTATTCATTCATGCACATCTATTCTTCAAGGTAACATTTTTCAAATATAAAGTTTTCGTCAACCTAAAAAATAATTAAGTTTTGAAGAATTATTAAAGTGTTACTTTGTTAAATAATCAATCACAAAAAGAATTAATCAAAAAGTACATATTACATAAACATCAAAGCAAAAATTTAATTTATTTGAAATTCTTTTTTCCATTAAAATTTAGATTAGAGAATGTAATAATCAAA
>NW_018223683.1:0-204 GCF_001263595.1 Phalaenopsis equestris
GTTTAAATGAATGAGCGTTATACCTCAAACCCTGTTTCTATCCCGGAGGATAAACACAAGACTTGAGCATGAAGCTCGATCAAATAAACTAAGAAATATATGACATCCATTTGGTCTGTGAAAACCGTCTTATTTGTCGACAAGTTCCCCTATTTAATACAAAGAATTAAATAGGGTTTATATTAAGTTGGGTTCAGACAAGCT
>NW_018223684.1:0-1699 GCF_001263595.1 Phalaenopsis equestris
ACTGTTACTTTCAATATTTCAAGATCAATGAAATAGTATATGTTTTTTTTTTCTCTTACCCACTTTAGAATAGTTATTAGCAATAGTTATATACTGTTACTTTCAATATTTCAAGATCAAACTGTTACTTTCAAACCTTTGATTTTCAGTTCCTTTCCTATCTACTATTTCAAAATCAAATTCTTGCAAAAAAAGAATCCATCTTATAAGTCTTGGTTTAACATTCATCTTTTTCATTAAGTACTCAATAGCAGAATGATCTGTAAGTACTACACAATGAGTTTCAATTAAATATGATCTAAATTTATGAAAGGCATAGATTATTGCTAATAATTCTTTTTTCAGTTGTTGTATAATTAATTTGAGTTTCATTAAGATTTTTACTAGCATAGTAAATTACTTTAAAAATTTTATCATATCTATGTCCTAAAACAACTCCTATAGCATAATCACTAGCATCACACATTAATTCAAAAGAATTTTCCCAGTTTGGTGAAACTATAATTTGTGTAGTGATTAATTTTTCTTTTAATAATTTAAAAGCTTTTAGGCAGTCCTCATCAAAATTAAAAATTGCATCTTCACCTATCCACGCTTAAGCGCTAGTTCATGAAAATCGGTTTGTGAATGGTTAAAAGTAAAAAATAACCCCAAAAATCTCCATTTTTACTCTCGCCGTCACCTTTAAGCTTTTGAGTTTCCGATTTGGAAGTCCAGGGCAAGTCATTTCGTGGAGATTTCTTGGTGGAATTTGACCTCGACTTTATATATGCTTAAAAATATAAGATAAATATGGACGTAATAAATATTCAATAATTGTAAAGTCACACTTATCAATGCAAGTATACGTATCTCTCAAGTAATAAAGGGCTCTAATGGAGTCCTAGATATCGATCCCACAGGGAGTAAGTTTAGACTACGAACTAAGATTTTAGAAAAGTAATACTTTAATCACAACAACGAAGTTCAATTTGCTTATCTGTCACTAATAGGCAATTGAAATAAATATATAATTTTAATTACTATTAAATAACTAAATATACTAATGAAGGTACAAATGTGATATTCAATATATAACAAATCTTCCTTCTCCTTGTCAAGAAATCATAGTGAATAGATAAAGTGAATCAGTTCAAATTATATTGTGCCAAATAAGAGCATACCTATTCTTTACCCTTTGGTCCAGGCATAAAGAATATTGACTAATCCTACACTTGTTTACTGAATATGCGGCTACGCTGGGAGGATACCGACTCTCACTTTGGAGCTCACACGTTCCCCTCGCCTGAGGGCTAACATCTACACTTTAGCACCTAAATGATAGGACCAAATTGGGAATTTTAGTCTGTCACTCTAACCTATGCCTGATAATTTTATTTCCCTATTCATTCGCCCCCACCTCCCAAGAGCTTTGACCTCCCCGAATCTTGGATGTTATCTTCACTTTAATTGTAAAACTCAACATATTTTAACAAATCAATTGACCAGATTGAAAGTAAATCAAAATCGAAGTGAAAAGACCATCACAATTTCTTAAACATTTTCATGGCTTCTCCAATCCAAATCACCATTTCACAAATCTCACAAATCTCAAGCCAAGGAGAAAGACCGAGAAAACTACTCAGATCTCAAGGGAAAAATACAACAAAACTCGAAATTCATACATAAAATCAAAACCATACAAACTACAACAATAAAT
>NW_018223685.1:0-236 GCF_001263595.1 Phalaenopsis equestris
AGTTCTGTAAGCCCATAATGCGGTATCTAGTCTAGTGGACCAATCTACTCTACTAGGGTTTACAGTCTTTTCAAGTATTTGTTTAATCTCTCTATTAGAAACTTCAGCTAACCCACTAGTTTGAGGGTGATAGGCAGTAGAGATTCAATAAATAATATTAAATTTCTCTGCCAATCTCTGAATATATTTATTCCTAAAATGGGATCCTCCGTCAGTGATAATCATCCTAGGCATTC
>NW_018223686.1:0-259 GCF_001263595.1 Phalaenopsis equestris
CATTTTTGTCAGTTTTGGCAAATTTGGATGTATTCAAAGTGTTTGGAATGAGTTTTGATCATTTTTGGGTATTTTGGCAAAATTTGGAAATTTTGGCCAAATTTGGGTTCCAAGGGCAGTTAGGTAATTTTGAGGTGTCTAGGGCAAAGGACCCAAGAGGAGCATTTCAAGTAGAATTGGATAAATATTCATTCTAAATGAATCATGGATCAATAAAACCCCTGTTTTGGGTTCTTATGTATTGATCTTAGCCAGGGTA
>NW_018223687.1:0-2092 GCF_001263595.1 Phalaenopsis equestris
GGGCAAACCCCACACAAAAAATAGTGTCGACAGCTGGCCATATAACTTGTTAAAATTCATTGTAATCTATTAGGACTCGAAAGTGAGGTGGTGAAATAACATATAATATTTACATTGTGTATTTGACTATGAAAGATGTGTCATGAGCCAATGCAACTTAGGCAGAAGCTTATCAATATAGTTTGAATTAGGAGTCACAAGTGACGGATGGAAACAATTACCTATAGTTAAATCATACTCACTTATGCACTCGAAAGAGGATAAATGAGTCTCATGCTCCCGTTGTCACTACCACATTACAATTCTTAGAATTTAAACCTACAATCTACCTAGGAAATCACAAGAGAGAAGTATCTTTATCAATCTTGAATTTCACTTGTTTAATTGATCTAGGCAAGTTTAACTTAGGATTATAAATGTACTTAGGAATTGTTGATAGAAAAAATCATATTTTGCAATTTTCCAAACTAGAACCTGAAAATAGTGGGCTAGAATTCACCCTTAGGTTATTATTACTACGTAGTCTCTGCCACCTTCCATGTGGGATCGACATTCTAGACTCAATTAAAGCCCTATATTATGAAGGTAATACGTGCACTTGCATAAGAACCCTGACATTTAGGTGGAGATTGTGAGTTAAATTAAATTATCATTAAAGTGTTGGTAGTTTTGGTAGTTGTTAGGGTCATCAAGCTTTCTGGCGTCGGTAGGAGGAAGGAAGGAAGCGTTGGTAAGAATAACTTAAGTATAATTTTAGTTGAACCTCTAAGACTATCTTGGAAACAGTAATTGTGCTTAGTAATTTTAGTTATTGTTTGTGTTTTTAAAAGAAAATCCATAAATATAAAAAAAATTTTGAGTGCCCGATGTCTATCTTATTAGTTAAACCTTTAGAATTGAATGCATAGTTCAGGAGCTGCAAATATTGAACCCTAAAATTCAGAGCTAGAGAAAACTATTAGAAGGATTAGAAAACAAAGAAGACTCTAAAAAATTGTTGTAGAAATGGTTGATCATTTAGTTAATGAGGATCTAGTCATTGATCATAATGTTAATAGATCTTTGAGGGATTATGTGAACCCTACGGTAGATAAAATTCATTTAAGTATGCAAACCCCTGCCTTCACGACCAATACTTTTTAACTTAAGCCTGTAATAATTCAGATGGTACAAAATAATCAATTTAGTGGATCTCAATCTAAAAACCCGAACATACACTTAGTAAGTTTTTTAGAAATTTGTGTTAAATTCATATATGATGGTGTTTCTAATGATGCAGTTAGACTTAGATTTTTTTTCTTTTTCTCTGAGGGAAAAAGCTAAGATGTGGCTCAATTCATTAGCAACAAGTTCAATCAGGATATTGAGAGATCTAGCCTAGTAAATTTTTAGCCAAGTATTTTACACCATCTAAAACCCCTAAGTTGTGGAATGATATCATTGCATTCTGTCAGCTTGATGTGGAATCAATTTATGAGGCTTGAGAATGATTTAAGGAACTTCTTAGGAAATGTCCACATCACACATTACCTGATTAGCTTATTATTCAAACCTTATATTACAGATTAGTTGAATCTTTAAGAACAATCATTGTCGTTGTCGCAGGAGGTTCTCTTATGTTGAAACCATTTGAGGAGGCTTATTCTCTTATAGGGGAGATGGAAACAAAGAGATGACCACCAATAACTGTCAATGGCCTTCGAAAGGGCAAACCCCAAGAAGGTAGTGGATATTCATGAAACCGATGTGTTGACTATTTTAACTTCTCTAATAGTTGATATTGCAAGAATGTTAGACCATTATGGAATGAGTCAACCATAAGGACCTCCATTCATTGAGAAAAATTCATTTGGACAGTTGATTGTTACTAACTCTTTCAAAACTATCCATGTCATAAATAATTACTCAAACAACCAATATTCCAATTATTACAACTCGGACTGGAAGAATCATCCCAACTTTAACTGGAATAATATTTATGGAGGAGGAAACCAATAGTGGAGAAATAATCAAGTTAATCCTAATGGTAATTGAAGTAACTAGGATAATTCTAAATTTAAACATTATATTCCTCTTAAATTTAACTCCAACC
>NW_018223688.1:0-860 GCF_001263595.1 Phalaenopsis equestris
AACGTCGACCATCGGATGATCTGATAAGGAGAGTAAATGTTTTAGTTTTGACTTATGTTAAGAAAGGAAGAGGTAGACCCAGGAAGACTTGGGCTTATTGTATAAAAAAAGATCTTAATTTATTAGAATTAAATGAAAATATGACACTAAATATGACGCAATTTAGTAGATTTTTAGATTCGACTTGTGTTAAGAAAGACAGAGGTAGACCTAGGAAGACTTGGGCTTATTGTATTAAAAATGATCTTAATTTACTAGAACTAAATGAAAATATGACACTAAATAGGACACAATGGAGAAAAGGATTCATGTAGCCGACCCCACGTAGTGGGATTAAGGATTTGTTGTTGTTGTTGTTGTTGTTGTAATGAAAATGTGACACTAAATAGGATGCAATGGAGAAAAAAGATTCATGTAGCCGACCCCACGTAGTGGTATTAAGGTTTTGTTATTGTTGTTGTTTTTGTTGATTATCATCAATCGGAAGCATAATTTGTTGGGTCTTTTCACCGGACTTCATCTTTGAATGTTGATTTATGCTTTGTACTGCATAGAAGCCCGAGTGATGAGTATCAAATTGACTCTTCTTATGTGAAGTGAGCTAGTAACTTTTTTTTTTTTTTCAAATTTGTTTATTCTTATCTTAACTTTATGAAGTTGTTTGATGAGAATATAAATAAAAAAAAGGAAAATTACATACATAGCACTCAAAACATTTCTATTTACAAAACTAGCATTGTGCCACTTTTTAGAATACTGAACCAATGCATTTATGCATGCCAGTACCAAATCTTTAAGAATTTGATAAAACATTTCTATCTTACAAAACTAGCAATGTCTTTCTAATAATTTGTTTTCTT
>NW_018223689.1:0-9338 GCF_001263595.1 Phalaenopsis equestris
CCTCCCCTCTCAGACTCAGGTATAGACCATAAACTTTAATTTTTGGCTCGGTTTGGTCTTTTGTGAAGAGAAGCTTGATTTCATGAGCATGTAATCATATACATGTGATCGTCTTGAGTAGATGAAGGTTTATGAACAAATGCCATGTGATTTGGTTGAGTATCAAGAGAGATGTAAAGGTCTTAGTGTGGATGGTTTATGGGTTATGGCCATTGGGTACAATGACAGAGGACCATCCAACCGCACATGTATCGGTTAGACAGCTGAGATCACACCAGATGGAAGGATGAAACATAAAGCATGGGCTGAGCCAGTAGCTACATGGATGGTGGTGTCACATGGAGAAGCAACGTGTGTGAGTTCGGAGCATCGTAGGATGAGGTGGCGGCTGAATCACTTATGTAGGAAATTCAAGGATCTTTTATTTAAATTAATTTTAGAATTTAGAAAATCCATATCTTTGGGTAGAAAAATTATAAAAATAAAATAAAATACCTTATTTCTCAGTGAACAAAGGAAAACAATGTGGAATAAAAATTAAATATTTCTAACTTGTGTTTTATTTTTAATTAATTAATTACTCTATGTAATGTTTTAATTTTAATTAGATAAATAATAATCATCATGACTTGAAATTTTAGGGGTTGATTCCTCATGTTAATAGGGATGTTCTATATTTTTTCCAAGGTTAGAGAGCATATTTATCTTTGAAACCCTAATTTTCAAGCCTAATTGCCTATTTTTTCTGAAAATAATTTTATAAACTAAAATATAAATCATAAAATTTTGGGATTAATTTTGGTAGGTTTCCCATGGTCGAAGTATCCTAAGAAAAATATAAAATGGATTTAAGTGATTTTTTATATTTTATAATTAATTAAATGTCTAAAGATTATGATAAATTAATTAAATGAAATATTATTTAAAATTTAACAAAATCAATTTCACATCGTAAAGGATAATCACATTAACTCAAAATTTTGGAATCAATTTGGAGTATATTTATCACTAAAGTTGATTTTCTAAATAAAATGACATTTTTAAATTAAAATAATTATATTAAATTAAGTATAATTAGAAAATTATGAAAAGTGGTTTCATGAGTTCCTTGTGATCAGGACCATTTAGGAATAAATTTAAATTAAAGTAAATACTTTATTTTTGGGCTTATTTTTGAATAAAAAAATTAAAAATAATTAAAAATTATAAATATACAAAAATGGCTTAAAATGTTTCTAATTGTTTTATGATCACTTGGAACTCATTAGAATATTTTCCTAATTTTTCTAAGTTAAATATATCTTTTTAAAAGGCTAAAAACGTGTTTTCTCTAATTTTCTATTAAAAATAGTTATAATAATTAAATTAAAAATCACAAAAATGAAAAGTTTGTTTCTATGAGTTTTCTGGACTTATAGAGAATTAATAAAATATAAAAATTAATTTTTGAAATTAAATTATATTTTCTATTTTAATTTATTGATAAAATTAATAAATAATTTTAATAGTTAAAATATAATTTAAAAAATAATGACATTTTGTCCAAGTGGCCCTCCGACCTAGTTGAACCTCCAATAATTTTCTCATTAATAAAAAATTTTTTTAGAGAGTTAAATAAATAAATTTTTTAAAAATCCTATTTTCTGAATTCTGTTTTTTACATTTTGAAAACAGCTGTGTGACTGTTGTTTCTGGAAAACGACCATCCTGTCCCTATGTAGCAATGTTGTTTGTAACAGAACTGTCATAGCCATGTATTTGATACTTTAGTAGCAAAAATCTAATTCAGAACAATACAAAAATCCAGATATACAGTTCACTTAACAATGTGTATTAAGATTGCTAAAAAAATGAAAAAAATTTATTAAAATTACATCTAATAAAATGATAATATTGTTTTGAAAGTGTAGACGACGTATGTCACGAGCTACACCGTTTTTCAGAGATGATATCCATTCCTGATAATAATTAAAATCTCCAATTTAAGAATATAAAAACCTTACCTTGATTACCCTCTTTATGGTCCTTGTAATTCAAAATCTTTTTCCAATTTTCATAATTTGAATCTACCAAATTTTGATATTATTTATTTTAAATTTAGCTTGAAAATAACAATCTTTAAAATTAAACATGCATATTAAATAATATTAGACTCAAAGGGCTTAGTAGTGCAATAGGCTCAACTTGAATTTGTTTAATGAGGATTAGGAAAGAAAACATACTTAATTTTTGAAAACTCTACGTGCACAGCTTTATCGTGTGCATGAGATCCTTAATAGCTTACGTTTGTTCTAAGGGCACTCATTTACATAACTCTTAAATGAAATATCAATTGATTAATTGAGTACCCTTCTCATCAGATAATTAAAACATTTGATTAACTCAGCATAAAATGTATTAATTCATTTATTTCATTTAAACTAAATCTAAATTTGGTATGATTAATTGAACAACACAATAGGTTTAAATGAGCTCGAAACATTTCAAAGGGATTTAAAGGTTGTTAGGGATTTCTCTCCAAATGCTTTTATGACCTTTTGGATATTTCAAAGAACAATTGGACTTATTATTCTTTGCTCAAGAAGATCATCTACTAAGACTTTTAGGGACTCATCAATTCATGACTTGGGGTTTGATAATTACACCTTCAACTGCTCTTCTTATTTTCGGATTCTGCAAAATCATATATATATATATAATACAATTTTTGCTGTAATTTATTTTTTCTTTTAAATATTTTACATATTTGGTTGTGAATGTTACTTCACCTGTAAAGTAAAACCATTTTTAAAAAAATAATCTTTTACATATTTGGTTGTGAATGTTACTTCACCTGTAAAGTAAAACCATTTTTAAAAAATTAATCAACAATTTTCAAATTTAAATTTAACACTTTCAAAGGTAACCATAAATCTTTTGAAATGAATTTAAACATAAGACGCTCTTTTGAATTTACGGGAGTCCCTCGGACGAGGTAACCTACGGTTGCTAACGAGATCTCCCTAGTTTAAATGAGCTTAATAACTCATTTAAACTAAGTTCAAAAGAAATAGTGATACCAGAATGAGAAAACCATCAAATCCTAATCAGTTTCGCTCTAATCAACTTTAATCCCCCCTCATAATGTTTGAATAACCTTAAAACACCTGGAAAAACCATTGAAACTTAGACTCTAGGGTTGTGACTTCATCGAGGAGCTTGGAGCTAACTCTACGGGCAGTAATCTACAACAACAATCTGCAACAACATGAGGATCTACAACAACACATCTTTAAATAACAAGTCATAGGACTTTGAGGTTGGCTGCTTATGCAACATAAACTTAGACTCTAGGGGTGTGACTTCATCGAGGAGCTTGGAGCTAAGTCTGCGGACATTAAATATCCTAAGGCATTTGCACAATCATGTTGTGCAATTTAAGCCCTAACTTGTTTTAGGATTCCGAGGTTGTCGTTCATTATGACATAAATCCTCTCATCTTCCACGCTATTTATACAATTGTGTCATACAAGTGTAAGCCCTAAATAATAATAGTTGGCAAGATGAAACATTCAATAAAATCTATATGAAATTGAAACCAAACCATAGAATAACTTGGGAAGTCATTGAGGTTCTCCTTAGAATTTGTGACAACCTCTAGTTTATCTCCCTTTAGATTCCTAAAATCAAGGATCCAAACTTGAGCCATCCCCATTTGACACCTTATTGTCTGATTTTTCAAAAGTCTTATCCTTTTGAATTCCTTGAAGACAATGTTTCCTGATCTAAATCAAGAGTTTCCTTAGGTTGACTTTGATTTTCTAAGATGTAATTAACTATAGGGGTCTGCCCTTATAGAAAACTTTAAGAACCTAGTTTAATATAAACCACGTCTAATTCCTCATATTAGATAGGGGAACTTATCAGTCAACATAAAAATAGTTTTTTGCATACTAAAATGGATGTCATAAATTCTTTAGTTTATTTAATTGAGCCCCATCAGTAAGTAGTGTATCTATTCTTTGAGGTAGATATATTGTTTGTGGTGTTGTGCTCGATCATTTAAACTAATGCAGATATGAGATCAATTTGGTCTTGTAATTTTAAAAATAGAAATATTACTTTTTTTAAATATCATATATATAAATTAAATTAAACATCTTTTAAATTGAACATAGGGATATCCATTCCGACAACCGACAAGTTTTAATTTAGCGAATGACAATTTATGACAACTCCGTTGGGATCAGTTTCTCTCTCCATTATAATTAGGAGGTTTTATCTTCATACATTGGTAATGTGTCCATGTCCCTCATGAACCAGATTAACCTTCTTTTGTTGACTTGCTTCACTCATTTCTTTTTTGGGTAATGATAGGCTGACCATCAAATTTGGCCTTGTTCCTAGCCATCCAAAGGAACCGGGCCACCATGAAAGGAATAGTGCCAACCTTAGCAGACTTCCAACTCTTCCAGCAGGAGAAAATATTAGACCACTCCAAGTGAATAGTGTTCAGGGTGAGATGATTAGAGAAGGTATCCCATATCTCTAGAGCAAATCTGCATTTGAAGAATATATGAGGAATAGATTCCTCCTCCTTTCCACATAAATAACATTGAGAAGGGCCTCTTAGTCCTTTAAGCTTAATTATATCATCAGTCGGGAGCAGCCCATGAAGAATTCTCCAGCTGAAAAAAGACATAAATGGAAACAAGCTTTTCTGTCAAATAAGATCTCCCCAAGGCTTTTGTTCCCAGGTGTTGAGTTTAACATAAATTGATTTGGTTAGGCTTTAATGCACACAGCCCTGCCAAACCAGTCGGTTAGCTTTGGATCTATCAAACTAAATTCTACTAATTTACATAGTAGGTTGTGCCTGTAAAATAGTTTGGAGTATAGGCAGTGACCAGGAATTCCCTTCCCAACAGTCAGCCACTTGTAATTGGGTATTAATATGATCAGAGGTAGGTTGCAGCATCTCTTTGGGACACCAGGAATCTAGCCAAAAATTAATCTTACCATTGCCAATATTCCAGAGAAATAAAACTTCAGCTTGGTTCCTGACTTTAAGCATATTGACCCATAACCTGGAATCCCCATGCTTCCTTTTCACAGTGTTAGGATGACTCTCTTTACAATGCTTACTCATCATAAATTTTGCCCAAAGGGAGTGCTGCTCTCTAAATTTGATCCAAATCTTGCAAAGGTTAACTTGGAGGAGGTGCTGCAGACCTTTAGAGCTAATACCACTAGCCAAAGTGGGTTTAGCTAACTTTTGCCAACTAGCCCAGTGAAGTTGCTGCCTCTGACCAGCCCAAAGAAATCTGTTGAAAGCCCTTTCCCCCTTTCCATTTGTAATTGAGTGGTAATTGAGTGTTTTTCTTCATAGTAGTCATTTGGAGAATGTAGGAGGGAGAAGTAGTTAGAATACTCTTCAACAAAGTAATTTTACCACCATTAGAAAAAAATTAGTGTGTCCAACTAGATGGAGTGGCAGAGATTTTCCCCAGCACATCCTCAAATTGGGTTTGCTTAGATCTCCCTTTTATCTGCTGAACTCCAAGGTACTTGATTGGCAGTTTAGAACTAGTGAATCTGGTATAGTCAAGGATCCATTGTTTATGCATCATAAGGGTGTACTGATTAAAATAGACACTACACTTATCTGGGTTAAAATTCATCCCAGAGTGCATTTGGAAAAGCCGCAGGCATTTTACCACTTTCTTCATTGCATTCTTGTTAGCACTAGAAAAAACCATAATATCATCTGCATAAACAAGATGGGAAACAACAACTTTAGATTTATGGTGATACCTTGCATAACTAGAACGGAGGAGGCTTCTATTGAGCATTCTGGAGAGATGGTCAATAGCCAAAAAAAAAAATTTTGAGAAAGAGGATCACCTTGTTTTAAACCTCTTGAAACAAAAAAATAACCCCAAGTTTGCCCATTAATAAGAATGGAATGGGTGTTGTCCTTATGCCACCTGTGTATGAGAATACAAAAATCATTTGAAAAGCCTTTAGTAGAAAGAACATCCAAAATGAAGTCCCAGTAGATTGTGTCATAGAATTTATTGATATCTAATTTCTAGATTAGATTGCCACCTCTACAGGGCTTATCCGAATCTAGAAGTAGCTCTTGAGAAAGGAGCACATTATCAGTGATAGATCTGACAAAGACAGATTGATTCTCACAAATAAGTCTATCAAGATGGGGCTGGAGTCTGGCAACAATGATCTTGCTGATAAGTTTACTGATGAAAAAAGTGAGACTAATGGGTCTATAATCATTCCAATTCTTCTGGACAGATGATTTAGGGATGAGAACAAAATTAGAAGCATTGAAGTATTGAGGGATAGAGGAGCCTTGGAAGAAACTTTGAATAGCAGCAACCACCTCATCTTTTAAGATATCCCAGGATTTCTTCTAAAAATTAGAGGTAAAGGCATCAGGTTCAACAGTTTTAGAGCTATCAATAGATTGGAGGGCCTACCAAATTTCAAGTGCAGTAGGAGGGTGATCCAGAATAAGAATAGATGTGTAGGAAAAATTTTCAGTAGAGTAATTGTTTTCAATAGGTTCTCTTTGGGTATTAGGTTGAGTTAACATCTGTTGAAAATAAGAGACAGCATTAAGGGCAATGGTTTTATTTTCAGAAAGCCATATTACTTCATAATTTTGACCGTTGTGAATGGTGTTACACTATCTTTTGTACTTAATAAAAGCATGGTAAAACTTGGAGTTTCTATCCCTTTCCTTGAAGTGACTTATAACAGCTTTTTGCTTCAAAAATGTATCTTGTCTGTCAATTGTAGTAAGTAGTTTCTCTTGAGCAGCTAATAACAAAATATCTTCCCCACCATCTGCTAAAAGAATCTTCTCCAACTCTAGCACCTTCTTTTCAGCAGAATCCACAACAACAAAAACATTTCCAAAAGAAGTCCAACATTAGAGAAGTGTGCCAGGCATCAGTCTAAGAAAAGAAGGATGATTGAACCACATATTTAGATACCTAAAATGAGGAAGTGAGCAAGTAGACTCAATAACAGTGATGGATATTAACAGAGGTCTGTGGTCTGAACCTGCAAGGCTTAAATGAGTAACAAAGGTATGTAGTGATGAATATTAACAGAGGCCTGTGGTCTGAACCTACAAGGATTAAATGAATAACAATGGTATGCAAGAAATGATGACACCATAAATCATTTACCAAAATTCTATCAAGTCTCTCCCAGATAGCTACTCTTTTCCAAGTAAATTCTGACCCCTTGAATCCAATATCAAATAAGCCAGATGGAAGAATGTTGTCAGAGGAGATTCATTTTACCTAAGTTGGGGGGTCTTCCACCAGACTTTTCAGTACAGGTAGCAATGCAATTAAAGTCTCCAACCAGCAGCCAACAAGAAGCCATATTACTGATAGTTTGCAAACAAGACCAAAGTTCCTTTCTATCAGTTTTGGTACAGCCAGCATAGATAAAGTGGCAAAATCATTGTGTCCACAGGTTTTGAAGGAGAGTTGGAAAAATTGAGGATGATCAACCTGAATATCCCAAATGATCTCCTTCCTACAAAAGATCCATATTTTATTATTTATGTTAGCAAAATGTGAAAAACAAACAAATCTAGAAAAGATTTGCTATGGATTTTTATGAACCAGTGATTCTAAAATAACCATGAACCAGAAGTTGTTGAGATGTAAAATTGTTTTCATGGAAGAGGCGTGAGCGATGCCCCTGACATTCTAACAAAGAAAATTAATCATGTTGAGGAGGTGGGTGTAAGGAGGGCTGAGATCTAGATCTAGTTCTCCCCCTCTTAAATTGGGTGGGTGACTTTTTTTGAGAGGTTTTGAGAGCTGCCAGTATTATATGTATCTACCAAAGTTCTCTTCTCTTCCAAAGTGGGTTTCTTTTTCTTCCTTTCCTTCTAAACTTGCCAATCTTTCTTCAATAGTTGATTTATCTCTACCATCAATTCCTTATATGGTCTTGCAGAATTCCTTGGAGTAACTGAAGAAGTGTTTACAACCTTTTCATGCACAGATTTACTGGGTTGTGGAGGAATCACAATGTTGCATTCCCCTTCTTCTAGCTGTGGACAAGCAGGGGGTATAGGATTAGTGGGATGGCTAGAAGGAGCTTCAGCTCTTTTGATTGCTTCAACTGTGGGGGGTTGATTTGCTGCAACATTACTCTCAGAAAGCTTGTTATTATCAACAATAATAGTTCCATTTTCTGTAGGATTTGTGTTTTTATTCTTGTTGGTACGGTGCAGCCTATAGCACCTGTCAGAGGTATGCCCAAACATTCTACAATGAGGGCAATAATAAGGTTTTTGCTCCATTACAATTTTCTGCCAGTGCCCCTCCTCTTTAGACCCAAGCCAGATTTCCTCTACCACAGGGAGAGTGATGTCCCTCTCCACTAGATTTCTTGCTGCTGAGGGTCTAGATAGATTAAAGGTAGGGAATTCCATCTTCAATGGTCTCCCCAAAGCAAGCCCAATGTTAAAAAGGACTTTATGATTAAGGAAATGTAGTGGAATTTCAGGTAATTTGAACCAAATAGGGATAATGGGAGGCTCTTTACTAGGATCTAAATTAGGTGTCCATTTAACAAGATTCATGGGGATACCATCCATGGGTACTGTTTTCTTGGCAAAGAGTCTAGCATAGTCCTCTTCTAAAGCCAACTTGATCATAATGTGCCGCCCATCAACCAACCCCAACTGCCAAGCACCAGCAAAGGGAAAATTGTCAAGGAACCTTCTGACAACTTCCATTTTGGGGTGTCCAAGTTGGAATTTATCTATAAGAATGAATTTGCACTCAGGCTTTATGATGACAAGCTCCTCTTCATTGTAATAAATAACAGTTTTTCCATTTTTGACAACTAAGGGGTTAATGAGCTGACAAGGTTCCTTCCCCACAGCAACATCATCAAATGATTGTGGGAAAACCAAGAGTTCAACATTATGCAAAGTTTCTTGTCCCTTACCCACCACACCAGCATAGGTGGCTTTATTACACTGAGAGTTAGTTTCAACATCAATAGAAGTAAATTCAGCCAACAATACACTTCAGTAGAGAGGCAGAAAGCAGAATAGAAAACAGTCAAGCCCACAGAAAAACTTAAAAAAAAACTCCAATGGAACAATCAAAAATTCAAACTGCAACTCGCCTGGGAAGAGGGAAAATCAGCAAACCACGGCAAGAAGAAAAACAAAATCCACAAACACACTAAAAGAAAGAAAGTGCAAACAAGAAAGGAACAAAAAACTCCACAACAAGAGCCACAGTCAACCATCCCACAGAAATGATAGCAGAGCACCAAGGAAGCCAGTCGCCATTTAT
>NW_018223689.1:9911-26000 GCF_001263595.1 Phalaenopsis equestris
ATTGGAGATTTTTATCTGTCACCTTAGAATCTCTAATTGTGTATCCAATAAAGTATAATTCCCTATGTATTTGCACTAAACCCCATGGATGACATCCTCTCCCATGGAATCAAATGTGAATCTCGCTATATTGTAGAAATAATAGCCCTTTTGGAACATATGTTTCTCAACACATTTTACCAATTCAATTGGTCATATCGAAAAGTAAATGAAGATCCGAGTTCAAATCATCACAAATTATTAACATTTATAATTGTATAAAATAAAATCAATTCTTCATAAAACCATATCTTAAAGTAGGGAGAACGATAAAGAATACTACTCAGAGTTCATGAGAATGATACGAAAAAATATGGATTTCATATATAAAAATAAGTTTACAAAATAAAGAAATAAAATAACACAACGTTTACAACAAAAAAAACACAACTTATCTCACAATCCTTCCTAAACAAATCCCTAGAAATTCTCTTCAAGCACTTTCCCTCTTTACAAGCACTCTCAATTCTCTCTTAGAAGTGTAATGAAGAAGAAATCTCTCACTCTCCCTCTCCTCTTACAATCCTTGAAAAAAGTCTCCAAGCCCTTGACTTTCTCTCTCCCTCTCTTGCCTTCTTCTTCTCTCCACGCCCCGTCCAAAATATTTTTTTAAAACTCTCCCTAAAGCCCTAGACTTTCCTTTCTTTTATTAGAGGCTACGAATCCAAAATTCCCTTCAAAATTCTGTCCAAAAGTCAACCCTTTATATTCAAAAGACATGTCGATTGATCCAAAAGACATATCACTCCCTGGGGCATTTAGAACAAGTGTCCCTTTCAAAATTCGTGCAAAATTCATCACGAACCGCCTTAATTCGTAAAAAATCATCTCTGGAGCTTCAGACACTGGTTCTAGCTCTTCAGGTGTTAACTTGCTTAAGACCGTGTTGTTCTGGGTTTTGGCACTTCAGACGACAAATATGGTGCTTCAGGCGCCAACTCTCTCTCAAATGGCGCTTCAGGCGCCAGAATCCCAAAATTTGTTGTTTTGGCTCTAAATTTTGTCTTTTTTGCTACTTTTGCTCCAAATGCCTAAAATTGATATACTTGCAACAAAAACATGAAAATACCCTTCTTTAAAGTGAAATATCACCATAAATTAGCAAAAATTGTATACTTAAAGCAACATTTTATTTTGGTGTATCACCTGCACAAGGTTGTTTTGTTAAGAGATAAATAGACCAGTCAGATGGAGAAAAGAAAGGAAGAGATGACTACTATACAATATAAGCTCTAACTTGCTTTAGAATACCGAGGTTGTCATTTGTCACGACCTAAATCCTCACATCTTCCAGGCTATTTGTGTGATCCTTTTACACGGATGTAAGCCCTAATTAAAAAAATTGGCAGGATAACACACATAAATTCTTCTTGAAATTGATGTCAAATCATAGGGTAGTTTTGGGAAGTCACCGAGGTTCTTTTCAGGATCTGTTACATCCCCTAGTTCTCCTTCCTTTGCTTTCCAAAAATAAAATGTCCCAAATTTGAGTCATTCCCCTTTCACACCTCTTTGTTCGATCTCTTTGAAAAGTCCTATCCTTTGAAATTCTTGAAGACAATATCCTCTGATTTTTATCGAGAGTTTTCTTAGGTGACTTCAGTTATCTCAGTTGTAACTAACTATAACGGCTTGCCTTTATAGAAAACTTTCAAGAACCCAGCTTGATATAAACCATATTTAATTCTTCATATTAAATAGGAGAATTTGTAGGTCAACATAAAAATGGTTTCACAGACTTAAACATATGTCATACAATCTTTAGTTTATTTAATCGAGCATTCACCAGTAAGTAGCACATTCATTCTTCGGGATGGATGCATTGCTTGAGGTGAAAGACTTATTTATTTAAACTACTGAGGATATGAGATCAGTTCAGTCTTGTATTTTCAAAATTTAAAACACTACTTTTCCCAAATTATATGTATATAAATTAAATTAAATCGGGTGTTGGGATACTCATTCCAGCGACTGACAACTTCAATCTCCCAACATGCTGACAATTGTTATTGATTGTGGATGTTTAGGTGGGAGAGTGGATTGTTTTGTTTTTAGTGTATCATGAGGGAGGTGATTCCTTAACTTCTCGTCATGGCCAGACTTGTGTATGCTCGTTTGTAGTTGTTGTATTGACGAGTCCACTACGACTTAACTCTCAATCAGACTTGAGTATTACTAGAGGCATGCTGATTTGGACATTGGACAAATCTATCTCAATTATGTTACTTCCTTTATCTGACCTTATTTTCATTGAGTAGGGTTATGAACCTACTTGATGAGTAACATGAGGATGAACTTAAAATTATTCATGTGAAAATTATTCGTGTGAGTATTTCTATGTCGAATATTATCCCAAAAAAGTACAATATGTTTATTAAAATTAATTACAACTTTCATTACAGGAAAATCCAAAAATGGCTAAATTTCGTCCCCATCCTTTTCCCAGATATAACATATTTGAGAAGATTTGTGCAAAAAACATTGCAATTGGTACCAGTGCTCGAGGTCCGTGCAAGCCCACTGTTAAATATTTTGTGGTTCAAGGGAAATTATAGTAGAAGTTGTTGATGAATTTTTATCTATGCAAGTTCTAACTTTTATGATCAATGCAGAATCAAATGAGACATTTCTAGGCATGGAGATCAGTGTTGAACCAAAAAATGGAACAAATATTGTCACATAACAGTGGAGATAAACTTTCTGGGGAAAAAATGGTGAGCATGTAACGAAAAGTAAAAAATGCCTTGACAAGTCTCTGATGAGAAATTTACTAAAGAAGCTAGGTGCAAATGGTTCAAAAACAAAGGAGGCATTAGATCGTCATTGCCCGTACATGATGTATGAATGTTTGGGAAAGCTTAGAAGTTTAGAGAAATATCAACATAAGCTATATTGTTGTGCAAGAGGAATTGATATAAAACCCAAAAAATAAAGTAATATTAATCACTTGGGATGGAGAATTTTACGTTCGTGGATTAAGTATATGCTCAGTTGTCACCAACATTATTATGCATGTCCAGCCTGGTTGTAGCAGTTTAAATTAATTCCTTACAATGTTATTTGAAGTATTATCTTTTATTTCTTATTTTATTTTGGAGTTATGTTATAGTTGTTTTTCTTGTCGTAGAGTTCTTTCATGTATTATCCGTAGAGTCCTTTCATGTATCTTTTATTTATTATGTTGTAGTTTAGATTTATGTTTTAGTTTGGAATTTGGAAATAAATGTTTCCAGTGTTAACACATCCATCAATTTCCTATATCAATTTAAACTCATAATGTGATTGCATGTGCAATATTGGACAATTTTATTGGTGGCCACCATGAGCATTATTTTTATTTTAATATGTCACAAATTGAGATGAAACATGCCACTCAATACTGTGAGGTGGAAAACAATGATGAAAATCCTATTTTTCATGCAATAGTTGGTGAAAAACTTAAAGGGGAAGTTGTAAGATGCAATTGCTAACAACTTTTTGCAAAGCACATGTAAGACTCAATATTAAGTAAAATGTATTTATTTTTCCTATAAGTAAACTATTTACTAATGCTCAATTTTATTTTTTATTTTTCACATGAAATGAGACGAAGACATTGATTTGCTCCATAAGGATGATCATATCCTTTATTGTATGGAGTTGTGGTAGTCAACTATTCTGTTTACTACCATCACGGTTGTCCTCATTGTTGTGGATTTGCTACATTTTAATAATTAGTTTTATACATCTATTTATGTAATTGTGACACTATAACTTGTATTTTCTCATCATATAATTGTGTCAGTAGGCACCAATCTTTTTGAACTTGGCTTTGTTGAAGTTTTGTAGGCACTTCAATTCTTTTTTTTTTTGGAAGATTGTTGTTGGATTTTATATCTATAATATTTGTTGGATATTTTATTTTCTTATGCCTTATTATTATTAAATCATGGCTTTTGTTTCAATCGTGTTTTTGCAGTAAATCTTGCTAAATCCTATTAAAGCTGCCAAAATTTTTTTTCAAGATTTACTTCAAGATTTACTTCAGGAATTAGCCACCACAGAAATTGTTAAATCCTTATTTCCAGTCCTACTTGAAATAATCCTACTTGCAGTCAATCAGCCGCTCAAAGCCGGCCGTTTGAAGGCCAAGGCAGTGCTTGATCTGCTCTCTTTTACTGGATTGACTTTCCTAGGCCAAAGGAGCACATATCGGCGATCAGTGGCCATTCTGCTCTCCCGGTCGGCAATGGCTGAGGTGCTTTCGACGCTAGCTAAGGTTTATCTTCTTTGTATTCCCTGAAGCTCCGGTGCTGGCGGTATTCCATCAATCCTTTCTCTGTTGCCGAGGAATGGCTGAAGCCCTCTCCATCGCAACTGATCTAGGGTTCTCTATCCCTCCTGTTGAGGTTTGAGTTTGCTTTCTCATGGATCTATTTCTTGACGGTTTCCTCCTCCTCTTCTTCTATATAATTCATTTCATATCAATTGAAATTTTGGATGATGGAACTACATAGCAAGGCAGCTTTTTGTACCTTATACTGTGTTGTATTCGTGATAAAAAAAGAAGATATTTTCGAACGTGCAATCGTGATTTGAACCTAATTCTCCTAAATATTTAATGGGAAACTTGCGGTGGAACTTGGTGGAAATATTGAAGCTAGAATAGTCCGCAAACCGGTGGAGCTATTCTGCTCCCTGTTGATTATTATTTAATTATACTTCTGATTACTAATCAGTTATGCATGTTTCTGATTGTGTTACTTATCAAACTGTTTTTTTTTTTAAAGAAATTGAGTAAAGAAAATTATGAGAATGCTTTTTAATTTTCTGCTTCTAGATTTAAAATATTATGCTTTTTAGGTGATTGTGTCTGAATAACTGTTGATGAGTGGAAATCAGAACATACTTCATTTCTCCAGTTGTTCTCTAATGCACGCATGCACATATGTGATATGCTTATCATACTATTACATCTGCTTATCTGTATTTTTCAGACAGCACATGCCTTTTTAAAAGTTCCTCTATTGTTGAAACGCTATTAGCAGTTTAAGCATATTCATCATACGTTTGACAGGAAGAGCTAAAGTCTTCTTCAAGCTCCTCTAGTGACAAAAGTGATGACTTGATTAGGGTTTTAAGAGAGCTTACTGTTGTTCAGAGAAATATTGCAAATTTGCAAGTCGAACTTCAAGGAAGGAAGGTGATATAATATTGTTTATTTGACTTCTGTTTTTCTTATTATGGTAATTCTATAACAGCTTGATTATATTACTAGCAATTTTTTTTTCTTCTTGAAATATTTGCGTGGAACTGACCAGGATGATAAGAATGTGGCACATCTTACTCATGTGAGCGAAATGGAGAAGAAGTGTGAGTCATTGGCTAGAATTACAACAATACTGAAAGGTGTTATCCAAAATAAGGTAGATTTCTGTCAGAAAATAATTGTTTTTATGAATATTCACTTTAATACCTTCATATGCTGAAAGATAACATGCTTTATTTTGCCAACCCATGATATTTCCTTTACATCAGCATTCCGTTTCTGTCATGGATTTTAGTTTTGGCGTGGTCTACTCCATGCGAAAGTAATAGCTATGATAGGAACTTGAATTTTTTTGATTTATCTAGTTGGGAAAACATAGAAATTTGGGAGTAAGAGCAGATCAAGATCCACATTTTACTTTCATAAATATTAATTCATTTAATAAAATATCACTTGCATGAATGTTTTTCCCCATTCTTTATAAGAAAAAAAAATATTTGGATTCCATCATAGAAGAAGGAATCTAGACAAGAAAAATATATAATCTTGGCGGATCCTATACTGTAATCAAGTAAAGATTTTTCTTTTTTTTTCTTTTCTTGCATTATACTTCTAGAAAAAGGCTTTATAATTTTTGATGTTTGTGATGATTATTTTGAATATTGGGTCTTCTGAATGAAAATTCATTGAATAAGGATTCTCTTTTTTTTTCAGAGATATTTAGTGTTATTTCTCGAAAATATTAGGATCAATGCAATGTAACTTGCATGGCATGAGAACTACAGCAATTCCTACTTTGATACAGCAATTCCTACATTGATAAGATAGGATTGATGATGTCTTTTCCTACCAATGATAATTTCATGATTTAGGTTGTCTCCAACATCATCATATTTTGTGTTGCACAAACGAAACTAAACTGCATTTGGAGAAATATTTCGTCATGTATCATTTGTGCGAAGCCCAAGGATATTCTGTTTGTTATGGTGAAATTGGTATTGAATTAGTCATTGAAGGAATAACCAAGACCATTGAAGTGAAGCTTTTATTGCTTTTTCTTGTTTCATTTCTGTTTTTTCACTTAGCCAGCAGACATGCCAAAAAGGAAAAATGACTCCATTTCTAATTTTAGTTAGAGGATATTTTTTACTTTTAGTACTAGATGAAACACAGTAAATAAACTTTAATTTGAAGGTGCAATTGGCTAGTAAAACCCCTTAACATCAATATCTATGCTAATATTTAAGCGAGGTGATGATTCCAATGCATCCACATTTAGTCGTAATTTCTTATTAGAAGTTGAGGTCCAAAATGGACTTTGGTGGAAAACATTTAGTTGCATAGAAATCAAAACACGATCATCCTGAACTATATGAATCAACAATGAGCTTCTTTAAGAACATTATGAATGTCTTCTTTTGTATTAATTTTTTTTTGTTTGATGTTTCCATGAATATCATATACATGTAAGTAAAATACTTACTAAATTTGAAAAATGAGCATTTTTTGGGGATGGCATGAGATCAATATGTTATGAAGGATGTTCCATGGCCAACTTCAAATGTGTACTTTTTTGTGTAACTATTATTAAAATTATTGCAATATGATATTACTATGGAGAAGATTAATTTTCAATTGTCTAAATGGTCTCTAGAAATATCTCAATGGAGGTTTGCAATACTGTTGACTATCTTACATTGATTATTGGTTTGTTGATGAATGTACTAAAAGTGTAGGGTGACCCAATTAAATAAAAATCCTTTTGATAACTTTCCTAGTTATTGTTTTGACCACTTTTAAGGGCCTGAACCACCCCATGTCTTGTTTCTTAGCTTTCTTTAATTGGAAAGTGTAACTTGGACACAATAAATGTGGGTTCTCCATTTAGTGAAGGCCATCATACTTATTATCTCGAGTCAGTGGCTTTATTTCCATTAAAGTTACCAATAATATCTTCATTATGCATTTCACAAGTAAGAAAGTCTCTTATGTTGGTTCAAGATACTACATAATCAAAATCCTTGCAATAAGTTTTAACATAGCGCTGAATGTTGGCCTTTAAAAGAGAAGAATAAAACTAAGTTAATTGTTGCTGAGATGAGAATGATTAGGTGGATGAGTGTCTTTACGCTTAGAGACAAAATGCGAAATGAATATATCCGTGATAGGGTTGGTGTAGCTCCAGTGACAGACAAAATTATAGAGAGTTGTCTTAGATGGTTTGTTCACATTAAATATCGACAATCTGATGATCCAATTAGAAGAATAGATGTTTTAGATTCGACTTATGTTAAGAAAGACAGAGGTAGACCTAGGATGACTTGGGCATATTGTATAAAAAATTATCTTAATTTATTAGGATTAAATGAAATTATGAGACTAAATAGGATACAATGAAGAAAAAGGATTCATGTAGCTGACCCCCCTTAGTGTGATAATGACTTGTTGTAAAGGTTTGTTGTTATTGTTGTATGCAAAACATGTTCTCTATTGCTCACATCCTGAAGAACATTGTAAATCTGTTGGAATACATGCTTAGGACTGCTTATTGAGTCTAGGTTTATTTGAATTTAGTTTGTTGCTTAATCTTAGGAGTCGGTTGCTATTTTTTCTTGAATTTTGTTTCTTATTACAATTTTTAGGTATTTTCTTGGAAGTTTGTTATTAACTCCAAGTTTAAAATATTGTAAGGCTACACAAAATGTGTGGTTCTGATTTCCCTCCAATCTACAACAAGAAATTTTAGTTTTTCTCCTCTTTCTCATTTCAAGAAACTAACAATTTGGTATCAGAGCTCTCTTCTTACGGGACCTGTGCATGACTTTGAGCGGCAATGGAGATCGAAGCTAGTTTTTCCTCAGTTGCTCCACCAGAATTGGATGGAGACAACTACCATTGGGCAGTCCGCATGGAGACGTACCTGGATGCTTTGGATATCTGGGAAGCAGTGGAAGAAGACTATGACATTACTCTTCTTCCTGAAAATCCCACCGTAGCATAAATTAAAGCAAAAAAGGAGAAAAAGTCAAAGAAGTCCAAGGCCAAAGCCTGCCTGTTTGCTGGAGTTTCCTCCACGATCTTCACTCGTATCATGTCGTTGAAAACGCCAAAGGGGATTTGCGATTATCTCAATTCCGAGTATGAAGGAGATGAAAGAATTTGAGGGATGCAGGTGCGAAATTTGGTTCGTGACTTTGAATTGCAAGAGATGAAGGAGACAGAAACCATAAAGAAGTACTCTGACAGACTACTCAACATAGCAAATCGTGTCAAATTATTGGGTTCTTCTTTGGAAGATTCAAGGATTGTTCAGAAAATCCTTGTAACAGTGCCTGAAAGATTTGAGGCTACCATCACTACCTTAGAAAATATGAAGGATCTGTCAAAGATTCCTTTGACAGAACTCTTAAGTGCTTTACAAGCACAAGAGCAGAGGCGTGTAATGAGGGAAGGAGCCGTCGAAGGAGCTCTTCCAGTCAAGCATCAAGATGATGAAAATAATAGGAGGCCCAAGAACAAGAAGTTTCAAGCTACAAGTGGACAAAAGAAAGATTACCCTTCATGTCGACATTGTGGCAAGAAAGAGCATCCTCTTTTCAAATGCTAGAAAAGACCAGATGCAAAGTGAGCAAGTGCAATCAATTGGGACATTAAGCTGTCATTTGCAAGAATAGATCAACAACAAGGAGATAAAGCACAGGTGGCAGATCAAGAAGAAGATGACCAGCTTTTTGTTGCAACTTGTTTCACGAGTTCTTAAACAAGTGAAAACTGGCTCATTGATAGTAGTTGCACTAATCTTATGACACATGACAAGGAGTTGTTCAAGGAATTGAAGAGCACCGAGTCCAAAAAGGTCAGAATTGAGAAATATTGAATATATTGCAGTCAAAGGAAAGGGTACCGTAGCCATTGCAAGCTGTTCAGGAACCAAGTTGATCACCGATATTCTCTATATACCAGATATTGATCAAAACTTGCTCAATATTGGTCAATTAATAAAAAAAGGGATTCAAAGTGATGTTTATGGAGAAGACTTGTGTGATAGAGGATGCTACAGACCAAAGGATGTTTGAAGTTAAGATGGCAGGGAGGAGTTTTTCATTCAATTCAATACTCAATCCAATGCAAGAGGAGCAGGAGGTTTTTGGCTCTTTTCTCAATAATAGTTCTGTAAAACTTGCCCACTAACTAGAAGTTTCATTGATTAATGAGGTTAATAAAGGCCATTTAGATGAGCTTACGATAATGAAGGAAACACTTCGAGTTAAAGATGAAGAACGTTAAAGATTGGCCAAAGAATTACGTGCAAGAGATTCAACCAATTACGTGCAAGAGATTCAACCATTCAACCATGCGTGAGTTAGCAGACAAGTTAACTGAGACAGCTCAGGCTGCTGAAGTAGCTGCATCTGCAGCTCTTGCTATGGATGAAGAGAGAAGGCTTGCTTACACAGAAATTGAATGACTGACGAATGATTCAAATAAAAAACTTCAAGAAGCTATTCTTAAGTTAAAAGAATCAGAAGAAAAGCTTGCAGCATTTAGCAGAGACAGAGAGATCCAGTTCAAGTAGAGAGGCTCTGCTCTTCAAGAGGCACATTTTTGGCGTTCTAAGCTCGCAAAAACTAGAGAACATGTTGTTTTATTAGAAGTGGTTGTAGTTCGAGTTGAAGAAAAAACCAGGGTTTCACAGGCAGATGTGGAAGCTCGATTAAAAGATGTCGCTGAAAAAGCATTGTTCGCTGCAGAAGAAAAAGAGGATCTGTAAACATTTGTGACTGCTTTTCAATCTCAAGTTCAATGGCAACAAAGCTCCACAAAACAAGTGCTGGAAGAGAAACCCGAGTCAAGCTCAGGCTTCATCAAAACGGTGCCAATGACGAAACATGTGGACTTTGAAGACGATGTCGATAAAGCTTGCTTAAGTGATTCAAAACTCATTCAGGTTTCTGGTGACAACATGCAATTGGCTACCAATGGTGTCGATATTCGTATCATTGTCATTTTTCATAACCCTGTGTTTCATGGGAACACTAAGCATTTCAACATCAAGTTATTTTTTCTAAGAGAAGTGCAGAAAGAAGAATTTGTTACTCTGATTTTCTGCAAATCTGAATATCAGTTGGCAGATTTGCTTACAAAATCACTTCCAATCAGTAAGTTTGAGTTTCTAAGGCAGAAACTTGGTGTTCACAGATCCTAAAGCAAGGAGGAGTGTTGGAATACATGCTTAGGACTGCTTATTGAGTCTAGTTTTATTTGAATTTAGTTTATTCCTTAATCTTAGGAGTTAGTTGCTATTTTTTCTTGAATTTTGTTTCTTGTTACTTTCTTGGCTGATTTATTTGAATTTAGTTTGTTCCTTAATTTTAGGAGTTAGTTGCTATTTTTTCTTGAATTTTGTTTCTTGTTACTTTCTTGGCTAATTTTTAGGTCTTTTCTTGGAAGTTTGTTATTAGCTCCAAGTTTAAAATATTGTAAAACTACACAAAATGTGTGGTTCTGATTTCCCTTCAATCTACAGCAAGAAATTTTAGTTTTTCTCCTCTTTCTCATTTCAAGAAACCATCAAAATCAAATTATAATTGGGTTGTGGATGGGTATTTATCTTGTAGTGTGTCAAATGCTATGACATCCACATTCTTTTTATGGAGGTCACAGTGAACTCTAGGATGATATTTAAGTTTAAAGGTGTGTGGTTGATGAAACTCCACCTGCTTAACATGCTTAGTATTAGAAGTTTCCTTAGGGCTTGATAGTAAGAAAACTATTTTTGAAATGTAAGTATTTCTTCTTTGCCCTCCTTAAGCATTCACTGATTTTCAATCACAAATTCTAATTTTCTTAACCAAAAGCAATTTTTCTAAAATAAATTTTTAAAAAAGCATTGAAAATGTCATACAATTTTTTCATTAAAATAAACGGCTTTTTGTTGTTGTTTTTTCTTCCACAATAATTGTTAAAAGCTATCTCAATTGAAGAGAATCTATCTAAGAATGCCCATTTAACCTTGAAGCTTCAAATCTTAAAGAACTACTTGAAAACTTGATAATCCTTGATTTTTATTTTCTAAATTTGCCCTAGAGCTTCAGGGGTAAAGGTGTTTTGTCTAGATTTTTATGTTATCATTGACAAAGGCCAGTTAGAATTAGAACTAAACTCCTTAATAAATCTCCTGTAAAGAGTAATGATCACAAGGGAACTTCAAACAATGGAGATTAATATTGCTTCTGCCAATCTTTAATGACTTGAAATAAATTTGTTATTATCATGCAAAAAAAAAAAAAAAAAAAAACAAACAATTGGGAAAATATGATTCTAAAATTAAAATGGTGTCGAATTGGCATATAATTTTTCTCATTATAACGGTTTGAAGTACTTAATGAAGATGAGATTAAGTGTGATTGCTATATTAAATACCAATCAACCTGTCATCAAAATGAACCATAAATGTTTTGTTCATGTACAAATGTGGACTTTGGGTTCCATAACTCTAATAAATGTGATGGTTGCACAAGGAAGGCCACATGGTTAACCACTTGTCTTTTGAATTGATATGAATTTGATAATATCCTACACAAGTTGATTTATCAAATACAATTGAGAACAAAACATAATAATCGGGGATCTATCATCCTAAAAAGGTTTGGGAGAACCATGCTTATGATTTTATAAATGACGCAATGAAATTATGCTACAAATAGCCATCTTATTTAGATGTTAGTAAAGAAGGAATGATAGATGGAGTTAGACTTCCCCTTATTGAAACTCTTATCTAGCAATTATTCAACTTGCTTTCTAGATATTCTTTGTAATCCATCATATATTGTACGAGGCATGGGAGTTTGGATTTTACAATAAGTAAGACAATGTCTGGTTGGATGATTCATAACACCTTATTGCTTTTGATGCCACTAAAGATGGACTGTCCTAAATATATTTCTTAGCAATTAGGGCTAGGTCCAATCCAAATTGTGATCATCTTTCTCAAACATTTAAGAGTCATTTGGTGAAAAATGTGTTCTTTAATGATTCAAGTGGCAAAGCTAATTTTTTGTTTATAACTAGTTCTTAAGGATTATTTGAGCTCAATTGAATGGTCACTTAATTGCATGTTGTTTATCTCTATTGTAATGATTCATTTTTTAAGGCATGGGAAAAATTTACATGTAGTATGCTATGTCATTTCGTGCCAAAATAACTACTTAACAAGATTGCTATTACACACTTTTATGTAGTAAGGTGGTCTTTTTTAACATATTTAAAATACTTAGGATATGTTTTTTATATTTTTCTTATGTGCCCTATCTTGGCAGCTTCAAACTTTAGATTCAATATACGTCATTAATAACTAGTTTGAGTCTCTTTTTAGCACACTTGGTTTGAGCATGAAATGTCCTTATTGGCTTCTAATTACCATACTTAAGGCTGATTTGATCCTTGTATTATTTTCCTAGAACAACAACAACAACAACAATCCTTTATCCGACTAAGTGGGGTCGGCTACATGACGCCCTTTTGTCCATTGCGTCCTATTGAGTGTCATAATTTCATTTAATTTTAATAGATTAAAATCATTTTTTATACAATATGCCTAAGTCTTTTTAGATCTACATATGTTTTTCTTAACATTAGTCAAATCTAAAACATCTACGCTCCTAACAAGATCATTAGATAGCCCACGTTTAATATGACCAAACCATCTAAGACGACTCTCTCTAATCTTGTCCGAAATTGGAGCTACACCAACCCTATCATGGATATATTCATTTCGCATTTTGTCTCGAAGTGTCAAGCCACTCATCCATCTAAGCATTCTCATTTCAACAACGCTTAACTTTGTTTTATGCTTCTCTTTTAAGGGCCAACATTATGTGCCATAGAGCATTGTAGGTTTGACAATCTTATAGAGTTTTCTTTTTTAGTCTAAGCAATATTTTATATCACGCAATAGGCTTGATGCATTCCTCTACTTCAACCAACCAACTTAAATTCCACTAATAACATCCTCATCTATATCACCATCACGTTGAAAAAGACCCGAGATGTCTAAAACGTTCTCACCTTTTAATAATGTGATCACCCATAGTTACAACTCTACCAATAGAGCTACTATTACTAGAATTACATTCTATGTATTCAGTTTTAGATCTACTCAAACGAAGGCCTTTAGACACCAATCTTGACCTCCATAATTAAAAATTTTCCCGAACCCTTTCTCTAGTCTTTTCCACAAGAATGATATAATCAACAAACGCATACACCAAGGAACATCCTTCTATAAATGTTCAATAAGAGCATCCATAACTAAATCAAAAAATAAATGGGATTATAGTCGATCCCTGATGTAATCTAACTGGAATAAGAAAATACTTAGTCAATCCTCCTGTTCGAACACAAGGATCTTGTATACATATCTTTAATGGCTTGAATATATGTCATATCAACTCCTTTTTTCTCTAGAACTCTCCAAAAGACATTGCTTGGAAACTTAACTTAAGCTTTTTCTAAGTCATATGTAAATCCTTCTTATTCTCTCTATACTTTTGCATCAAAACACTCAATAAATTTAAAGCTTCCATAGTAGACATGTCGAACATAAATCCAAATTGATTATAAGAAATCTTTGTATCGCGCTTTAACCTATGCTCAATTACCCTCTTTCAAAATTTTTAAAATATGACACATCAACTTAATTCCTTTATAATTTGCACACTCTTGTGCATTCCCCTTATTCTTAAAAATGGGGATTAAAATACTTTCTCCACTCTTCGTGCATTTTTATAGTTGTTAAAATAATATTGAAGTTTAGTAAGCCAAAACACTCCCAAATATCCTAAATTCTTTCATACTTCAATTGGGATATCATCAGGTCTTGCTAGTTTTCCTTAAAGCCCCTTCAACTTCTTTTTTACTAATGCGATGGTAAAAATAAAACATTTCATTTTTATTAACAAGATTAAGATCACTGAGGTCGATCTTATTTTCAGAAATTTCATTGAAATGTTTATTAAAATAGCTTGCTCACCTATTTTGAATATCTTCCTTTAAGAAAAAACATTTTTTAATTTTCATCTTTCATTCTCTTTACTTGAATTAAATCTTTTCTTCTCTTTTCTCTTTGTTTGACTAGTTTATACATATATTTTTCACTCTCTTTAGTATTTAATCTATTATAAAGATCACCAAAAACAAAATTTTTAGTGCCACTAGTTATTCTTTTAAACTCCCTACTGGTCACCTTATATTTTTCCCAGTTTTATAAGTTTTTACATTTAAATTAATTTTTATAACACATTTTTTTTTCTTTGCACATTATTATTACAACACCAATTATTTTTATTTATAAAAACTTTTCCTTTTGATTCTTGAAGTACATCTTTTATCTCTTGTTTAATAGTGTTCGCTACTTTATTCCACATAAAATTCACTTATTCATGAATATCCCAAATCTTAATATCTTGAAGTTTATTCATAAAAATAATTTTATTTGTCTTTTAAGCACCCCAATCTAATTTTATAATAATGTTTTTTATATTCTTTATCCTATAACTCTTCATTTTAAAATTCAGAACTGATAATCGATGTTGAGTACTTAAATTTTCACTTGGAATGACTTTATAATGTTTACAATTTTGACGAATTCTTTTTCTCGTAAGAAGATATTCAATTTATGTTTTATTAGATCTATTCTTATAAATACTTGTATGTTCATCTCTTTTCTTAAATAAATATTAACAATAACAAAATCATATGCTAAAGCAAAATCTAATATGATTTCACCTTCTTTATTAATCACTTCAAAACCGTAGCCACCATGACTATTTTTAAAATCTTTCACCACTCTACTAACATGTTCATTTAAATCTCCTCCAATAAAAATTCTTTCATCAAGAGGTATCATTTGTATTAATTCTTCTAGGTTATTGTAGATTTTTTTTGTGTGAACTTATATCTAAACCTGCTTAAGAAATATAAGTACTTATAGCATTAAAAATCTTTTTATCAAACAACAATCTTTAGTAATATAGTTTTATCTCCAATTTTATTTATTATTAAAACATTATCTTTCAAACTCTTATCTATAATTACGACACCATTTCGAATGCGACTCCTACCTGAATACTAAAGTTTAAAATCTATGTTATTGTTTTCCTTACCCGTTTCTCTAATCCATTTAGTTTCTTAAATAAATAAGATATTCATCTTCCTATAAACCATAATATCAACTAATTCCATTAATTTACCTGTGAGAGTACCTATATTTCAAGATCCTATCCTAATATTAATTTAATGGTATAACTTTTTTAACCGCATTCGTCAGTAATGTGAGAACTCTTTTATATTTGATACTACACCTGGACATTAGTGCAGCGGCCATTACACACTTGTCATTGTATTCAGGCCATACAACAAATCGTTTTCAGGAGACGTCCTAACATTTACAACAAGGATTTAAACGATTCATGTCATTAGTTTTTGACAAATTTTATGCGGGTTGTCGACTACTTAAGGCTGCCCTCCACTTTTTGGATGCGAAGCTTGGGACGTGGTAATGAGTCCTAAAGTAATAAGAAACAAAGATATTGTTCTATCTTTAACTTTATCTTGCTTATCTAATTTTCCTAAAATGTTTTTCATGTTTTATCTTCTAGCTCATTCTTTCTTTTGTCCAAAGCAACAATTATTTTTGCAAAGATTAAACATTTAGTCGATAAAATTATAGATATATGCCGTGACATTTAAAGTGATTTAATCGTGCAATTTGTTGGTGTTTATTTGATCTTGCAAATACTTTA
>NW_018223690.1:0-2518 GCF_001263595.1 Phalaenopsis equestris
GAATGTGTGCGATCTTGTGCCAATCAGAGCCTGAATACTCTTTATAGCGCTCCATTAACTCTGGATGACAGTCCTCGATTACTAGGTGTTCCAAGGAAGGAGGAAGATCTGGCAAATCCCGAAGCTGAGGAACATTTATGATCCAAAGTACACGGAGAGAAGAAAGGTTGGCAAGCGAAGAAGGCAGGCAATCCAGTCGATCAAGATCTTCAAGTTGCAGTTTAGACAAAGCGGGAGGGAGGCCTTGTAATTCTCGGAGTTGAGAAAGGTTAATAATGACAAGCTTATCAAGAGAAGAAAGCCTGGAAAGGAAAGAAGGCGGGCAATCAAGTTGATTAAGACCTTCTAGAAATAGTGAAAGCAAAGAGGGTGGGAGGCCTGGTAATTCTCGGAGCTGAGGAACCTTTATGATGTTAAGTGTTTGGAGAGAAGAAAGGGTAGGAAAGCAAGAAGGCAGGCAATCCAATTGATTAAGATCTTTAAGTCTCAACTCATACAAAGAGGGAGGGAGGTCTGGCAACGCTTTGAGGAGTGGAATGCTTTCTAAAGTTAGATACTGGAGGGATGTGATGGCTGATAAAGATTGCAGGCACAGCAAAGATTCGAGCTTCTCAAGGTCTAATCGTTCCAAAGAGCCGGGAATGTTCGACAGTTGCTGGAGCTGAGGAGCCTCTTGAATACACAGAACCTGAAGTGAAGAGAGTCTTGGCAAGGATGAAGGGAGAGACTGAAGGGATTTGAGCCTTCTAAAGTTCAACTCAAGAAGGGACAAGCTAAATTGTAGAAACCATTGCTCTGCTTCAATTGTAAATGAAATCAGGTCATCATTTTCCTCAATGGAAAGCTCTTCAAAGGAGGTGATACTTCTCAATGGCTCCATTAGCAACACAGACAGATCATTTACAATGACTTTGTTGATTATTTTCTTGAATGTCTCTGAATTCTTCTGTTGTCTAATATAGTTAAAATTGCTGCAATTTTTAATAGAAATGTAGCGACAACGGTCATCAATACCTGGTAGCCAGTTAAAAGCTTTCCACCCAACGTTATCTATCTCCAAGTTCCAAAGATTTGGAGGTCTAGAGGACAACTCCTGCAAATTTGGGCAGTCTTTGAGCCTGAGTATATGTAAGCAAGGAAAAGGCCAAGCATCTTCTGTTGCATCAAACCAATGCTCTAATGCTTCTAATTTCGTAATATCTAGCCGCTCTAGTGATGGAAAAACACAAGCCTTACCATTCCCATGAAATTTATTATAAAAACACTTTGCTTTTGGCATGTCATGAAGGAACAGAGTCTTAAGAAAGGGAAGCTGCTCAAAAGGTGGAAGAGTTTCCCACTCCAAACATCTAGACAACTCAATGAATTTTAGATTGAAGATATAATTGGCATTATCCATCCACCGTGCAGACTTTGCACCCATGTATGCATATATGCGTAGATGCTCTAGTTTGTTGTGTGGTTGAAGGTTTTCGAGCACTTCCTCATCTAAGACAGTATCTAAAGTGTTCCTCAAGGTTTTACTTTCATCACCCCAGACTAACCACAAATCTGTTAGGTTTCTCTTTTCACATAATTTGGCAATGCATGCTTCTTTAGCATCCTTCACACTTTCAAGAGAACTGATTCTTAATCTGCGAAGCTCATTCAAATGTTCCAGCTCCCCAATTTTAAAACCCTTCTCATTCTTAACAGAGAACCAATCCAGTTCTCGAAGAGACTTCAACATTCCAATTCCAGGCATCTCAGACAAGGCTTTCTGCAATTTTCTGCGATCATTACAAAGGTTCCACTTAAAATTTTTATAGATTATGAACTGTAAGTGATGAAGATTGTTTAGAGTTCTTGGCAGTCGAGTGATATCAGTATAACGTACATTCAAGTATCTGAGATGTATCAAATTTGCAATCTCCTCAGGTATCAATTTGAGATCCATATGATATATGAACATCAACCGAATCCTTCTCAATGATTTGAAAAGCTCAGTAAGTATTTGAATAAAATCTTGATCATCTCCCCGGTATCTCAAAAAAAGTGAATGCAAATTTTTAAACTCAATAATCTTTCTCAATACTTCTATATTGGAAGTTTCAACAAATAAATGTCGAATAGTTTTCAGAATTCTAAAAGGTTCTTTATCCCCCACAACTCTGAAGCATTCTTGTGCAGAAATAGATTGTGCTAATTCATGTAAAAAATCATGCATCTTGTAATATGGTTCAAAATTGTCAAAGAAAGATTTTTTGACCAAAATATCAAAACACTTGCCTCCGATATCTTCCATGGTCTCTCCTGAAATTGAAGGTGTCTGAATGAAACCCAATGAAATCCACATTTTGACTAAATCATCTCTAATAAAGTTATGATCTTGCGGAAATATGCTACAAAATGTGAAACAATTCTGTAAAGGTCTTGGGAGGAATTTGTAGCTCAATCTTAAGATGTGCATGATGTTGCTCTGACCAAGGCTAGCACTTCCAATATCACTGTTTAAAACTCTTATCCAATGACTCACATT
>NW_018223691.1:0-1721 GCF_001263595.1 Phalaenopsis equestris
TTCTAAATTTTTCCATAACATTAGGCAAATAAAAAAGTTTCTAAATATTTTATCAAAAACACTCACTGCATAAAGACCTAAACATAAATATATGTAAAATCTCTCAAACAAAAATAAACTCAAAACAAACTAAAAAACGATACAAACGGGTTGCCTCCCACAAAGCGCTTGGTTGAATGTCGTCAGCCCGACATTCCCATTCTTATTTTGGGTGACCCAACATTACAGTATCCTTAAAAGCTGGTCTTTATCCATCAAAATATGGTTTCAAATTGTGCCCATTCACTTTAAATATTCTTCCAGTCTTAGGGTCTTCAATATTAACTGCCCCATAGGGATAGATTTTTATAAATATGAATGACCCTTTCCACCTAGACTTCAATTTTCCAGAAAATACTTTCAATCTTGTATTGTATAATAAAACTTCCTATCCAGGTTTAAATACACTTTTTATTATCTTCCAATCAAGCCACTATTTCATCTTTTCCTTATAAATCCTTGCATTATCATAAATTCATTCCTAATTTCCTCAAGCTCATTCAATTGAAATATTTTTTTCTCACCAGCTTCTTTCAAATTGAAATTATTGAAATTAAATTATTTTATCGCCTAATAAACTTTATGATCCAATTCAACTGGCAAGTGACAAGTCTTTCCAAAAATTAATCTATAAGGGGACATTCCTATAGGTGTCTTATAGGCTGTCCTATATGCACATAATGCAAAATCTAATCTAGTAGACCAATCCATTTTACTAGGATTAACACTCTTTTCCAAAATTCTCTTAATTTCACGGTTAGATATTTCTGCTAAACAACTAGTCTTGCGATGATAAGTAGTTGTCAGTTTATGCATTATATTATATTTTTCCACTAATCTTACAACTGTTGCATTTCTAAAATGAGATCCTCCATCTGTAATGATTACTCTCGGCATTGCATATCTTGTAAAAATATTTTTAATTAAAAATTTTAAAACACTCTGAGTATCACATCGAGAAAAACCGACTGCTTCAATTCTTTTTGAAATGTAATACACTGCAATCAATTTGTATATATTTCTGAATGAGGGTATAAATGGTCCCATACATTTCAATCCCCATGCATCAAAAATTTCAATTTCTAAATTAAAATTTAGAGGCATTTCATTTCTTTTTGAATTATTACCTACTCTCTGACACCAATCACATGTTTTAATATATATATATATATATTAACATCTCTAAATAGAGTGGGCCAATAAAGTCCAGATTGTAAAATTTTTTGAAAAGTTCTATCATTCCCAAAATGTCCTCCAATTTTAGAATCATGGCCTTTTTGAATAATCTCTTGAATTTCTTTATAATGCACACATTGTCTCATCATTAAATTCTTACATTACTTATATAAATATGGATCATCCCAAAAATATGATTTTGCATCATGAATGAATTTATTTTCCTGTTGTTTTGTTAATCCCTATGGTAAAATATCACTAACAATATAATTTACAATACCCGACATACCAAAGTATTTGCCATTCTTTACAACATAAAGTCGTTCATCATAAAAATTTTCATTATTTTCTTTTTCCATATTCAGTATTTCTTCTTGTTCTAGCCTAGACAGATGAAAAACAATTTGATTATTTCTCCCTTTCCTATCGACTACTACAAAATCAAACTCTTGCATCAGAAGTATCCTTCTCATTAATCTTGGTTTTGCATCCTTCTTTTGTATTAA
>NW_018223692.1:0-968 GCF_001263595.1 Phalaenopsis equestris
AAATTTGAAACTTTATATTTGTTGGAAATTGATAAGATAAATCTTATTCCTTTAAATATTAAACCACCTGAACTTGAACTGAAAGTATTACCTACTCATTTAAAATATGTGTTTTTAGGAGATTCATCTACATTGTCTGTTATTATATCTTCTGAGTTAACTAAAAATTAAGAATAAAAATTAATAGAAATTTTAAAAAAATATAAAAAGGCTTTTGGATGGACTTGAGCAGATATTAAAGGAATTAGTCCTTCAATTTGTAAGCATAAAAATTTATTAGATGAACAATATGAGCCTAAACCATCCTCAGAGGGCACTAAACTTAATAATGAAAAAAGTTATTAAAAAAGAAATTTTAAAATGGTTAGATGCTGGAATTTATATCCTATTTCAGACAGTACTTGGGTAAGTCTGATTCACAGTGTTCCAAAGAAAGGAGGAGTGACAGTTGAAGTAAATGAGAAAAATGAATTAATTCCAATAAGTTAAGTTACTGATAGACGAATTTGTATAAACTATAAAAAATTAAACATGAACATCAGGAAATATCACTTTGCTTTACCCTTTCTAGACCAACTGTTGGATAGATTGGCTGGAAACAAATATTACTGCTTTTTTAGATGGATATATCGGTTATCATCAAATTATAATTGCTCCTAAGGATCAAGATAAAACAACATTTACAAACCCTTATGGAACATTTGTTTTTTGTAGAATTCCTTTTGGACTCTGCAATGCACTTGCAACATTTCAAAGATGTATGATATCAATATTTAGTAATTTGATTGAACATGAAATAGAAGTATTTATGGATGATTTCTCTATGTTCGGGACTTCATTTGAATTATGTTTAAATAATTTAAAAAAAGTTCTGGAATTATGTGAAAAAATCAACCTAGTACTAAATTGGGAAAAAATGTCAATTTATGGGTTCAAGAGGAATTGTACTTGGGCATAAAATTTCTAAA
>NW_018223693.1:0-234 GCF_001263595.1 Phalaenopsis equestris
ATGATTTTATAGATTCTAATCCAAAAGATAAGATTGTCCTTAATATATTTGTTCTCAAGCACCAACCTTAGGCATCACCATATCCCTTAATTAAGCACCTCTAGCAGTTATAAGGATAGTGTAAATTCATCCACATGTTACTCATAAAATAGATTAGCTACTCCTATCAAATGAAAATAGAGGAAATGAAAATAGAGTAAGAGAAAAGAAGTTACAAAATTGAGATGGAACTGT
>NW_018223694.1:0-1139 GCF_001263595.1 Phalaenopsis equestris
GCTCCCGTGACCTTGCCTCTTTTTCCTTCGTCTCTAGCTCTCGTGACCCTAGTCGTTCGACGTCGCGCTTCGCCTCTCGCTCCCGTGACCTCCGTTCGAAGCCGGATCCAGCAGAGCTCAGCCTCTCCCGTCACCAAGCCCTTCGACGCCGGATCCAACAGGGCTTCGCCACTCGCTCCCGTAACCTAGTCGTTCGACGCCAGATCCAACAACGCTTCGCCTCTCACTCCCGTGACAGCCGTTCGACGTCGGATTCAGCAACAGAGAATCCATCGCCGGAATCCAGCAGCGGAGAACCATCTACGAATTCAGTTCTTTCTCGAAGTGGTTCTTCGGGCTTCACTCCTCCACCTTCTTTGGTTTTTCTATAACCTTCTTCGGTTTTCCTCGCTACAGGTATATCTTCTTTGTTTTCCATGGCATTTCACTTTTACAGCGACTTGAGTTATTTTAACTGATTTGGAACTGATTTGAAAAGAATTATTATGGTTGCTACATTTCTTGCTGAGTTGGTTTCATACAGACTGCATCGCCTGCTAGATCGTTTTAATTTTATGCAATATAAAGATAAATTTGATTTTATGCTTTGCAGTATATGTAGTTGGAGACATTATTATGATATGTTTTGTAGCTTAAATATATTTGGAAATTAATTTGATGAGTGATAACCTCTTGTATTCATGAACATTTTTTTTTTATTGTGGGAATAATATAAATGCGACGAGAATATCAATTATAGGAATAATTCAAGAACATTTTTTGGTCTGAGCAGTTATCTTTAAATTTGCTGAGAAAATAACAAATTATGTTGCGCAGATTATTCATTTAATTAAAAAAAATTTACAAATAAGTTGTTTACAAAACGCACTAACCAAACAGCTAAACAGTTTATTCAGAACAGGGGCAGAATGATCAATTTTCCAGAATCAGTTGTTTCCAATAAGCGCAAACCAAACAGTCATACAGCTTATCTGGATCAGCTACTCATCAGCAGATTATCTGGATAAGCGGTTTTCAACAGAAGTTGGATAAGCTGCAGCTGCCCCAAACAGACTAAGGGGAGACTAAGGGTATAATAAGAGCCCATACAAAAGTCAAATGAATCTACACATACTACTACAAAGTATAATAAGAGCCCA
>NW_018223695.1:0-608 GCF_001263595.1 Phalaenopsis equestris
ATAGAGAAGAAATGCATGAGGATGATAAAGCTAGGGAGAGATAGAGAGAAAAAAAGACATGAAGTTAAATAGAAAAGATATATGGAGTGAGAGAGAAAAACATGAAGGGAGGGAGGAAGGGAGAGAGTGGGTGAGAGAGGAAAGAGATGAGAGAAAGAAGAGTGAGATAGAGATGAAGAGAGTGGTTGATAAAGAGAACGAGATAGAGCAGATGAGAGAGTCATAATGAGAGAGAAAGAAAAGAGGGAGCAAGAGAATAAGGAGAGTGAGATAATAGAGAGAGTAAGCTTGAATGAGAAAGAGACAAAGAGAGAGAAATGAAAGAGAAGAGGCGTAGAGGTCGAGAGAGAGGGGTAGAGGGAGTGAGGGAGAGATGGAGAGAGATTAGAGAAAAAGATTGAGAAGGAGGGTGAGAGTGATTTAGCGTGAGATAGAGAGAGAGAAATAGAGAGAAAGCTTTATAATAAGAGAGAGACCATGAAGGAGGGTAAAGAGAGAGAGTGGGGGCGCAAAGTAATAGATATGGTATTGCAAAAGAAATGGAGGGCAAGGAAGGAAATAAATAAAAAAGAGAGTAAAAGAGAGACAGGGTGAGAGAGGGAGGACGG
>NW_018223695.1:4068-4534 GCF_001263595.1 Phalaenopsis equestris
GGCAGGGGGGGAGGGAGGGTGGGAGGGGGGAAAAGAGGGAGAAGGTGGGAGAGTAGAAGAGGGCAGAAGACAAAGGGACATAGAAATGAAAGAGAGATAAAAGATATCTAGCAAGTGTAAAAGAGAGAGGCAATAGAAGGAAGAGAGATCGAGTGAGTGAGTGTGGGAGATGGCGAGAGTAAAGAGAGTGAGAAAGGGGGGAGCAAGAAACAAAGGGAGGGACATGAGAGAGTGCGTGTGAGGGATGGTGGGATGATAGAAGATAAGGAGAGAGAGATAGACAGAATGAAGAAACGTAGAGTGAGAGAGGGGGGAGGGAGAGGGAGTGGGAGATATGGATATAATGAGAAGATAGAGCAAGACGATAAAGAAGAGATACATAAAGAAGAGATAAAAAAAAAGAAAGACTTAATGAGAGGGGATGAGGTTGGAGATAAAGAGAGAGGTGAGTGAGGAAGAGAGAGGA
>NW_018223695.1:4708-5223 GCF_001263595.1 Phalaenopsis equestris
GATGAAGGGAGAGAGGAAGGGGATGGAGAGAGAAAGAGAGGGAGGAAGAACTTGTGGGTAAGAAAGAGAGTGTGAGAATGTGAGAGAAATTTAGTGAAACAAAGAGAGAGAGCAAAGGTGAAATAGAGAAGAAAGCAATTAAGGAAAATGAAGGCAAAGTGAGAAGTGAGAGACGGATAGAAAGAAAGAATGAAATGCGAGAGATTATGAGAGAGAAAGAGGGAGAGTGAGAAGAGAGAGAGAGAGTGATAGTAAGAATGAGTAAGACAGCATGACATAAAAGAGAGAGCTAGAGGAGTAATATAAGGGAGAGGGATAGAAGAATAAGCAAGACAAAGAGAGAAAAGTGTGAAAGAGACATGAAATGACAAAAGAGAGTTACAGAGAAAGTGGGAGAGAGATGGACATTAAAAAAGAACAAGAGAAAGAGAGAAGAATGAAGAGTAAGTGAGAGTGAGAGAAAGAGAGATGGAATAAGAGAGACTAAGGGATGAAGGAGGCGATGGGGAGGGGAT
>NW_018223695.1:5487-7096 GCF_001263595.1 Phalaenopsis equestris
GAGGGAGAAGAGTCTCTCATTTCTCACCCTCTCTCCTTCTCTACCTATCTCTCTTCTCTCTTTGGTCTCTCACACTCCTTATCTTCTTTATCCTTCTCCCTATTCTCCCTTTCTCCCCTCTCTTTATCTATCCACCCTCCCTGCCTCTGTCCTTAACTCACTCGATTGTCTCTCTTCTCTCCTAAGTCCTATATGTATCTCTTCTCTTTCTCCTCTTACTCAATCTTCTTTTGATATATCCCTCCCTTTCTCCCTTCCTCCGTCCCTCCCTCGATCTATATCCCTTTTATCTTATGCTCTCTCTCACTCTTTCTCTCTATCTCTTTCTCTATCTCCAAAATTCTTTCTCTTCTTGTCCATCCCTCACTTTCAATATCTCTTGTCCCTCCCTCCCTCATACCTACATCTCTCCCTCCTTACCTCTATCTGTGTTTCTCTCACTATCCTCTTACTTCTCACTCTCTCTTATAGCTTCTGTCTTCTCTTTCTTCTCATTCTCACTTCCTCTCTGTCACACCCTCTCTTTCCTTTCCTCACATTCACTCTATCTATCTTCTATCTCTCTCATACACTACATCTCTATCACTCTCTCGCTTTTGTCTCTCTCCCAGCGTCAATACTTCTCTCTTTCTTTGTCTTCTCTTTGTCCATCTTTAGCACTCTCCCTCCCTTTCTTTTTTCCTCTCCCTCTATCTCTTGGCATCAATCTCTCTTTTCTCTTTATATATCTCTCTATATCTCTCTATAACACTCTCTACCTCCCTCTTTCATTCTCTTTTCTTTCCTCACACCCTCTCTTTCCTTTCCTCACATTTACTTTCCAAAAAAATAAAAATTTGTAAATACCACCGCACCTAGCTTATCAGTAGATTATTTTTAATCAGCTTATCAGTAGATTATTCAATAAGATGTAGCTACACCAAACAGACCCTAAGAGGGAGTGCGAGGGAGAAAGATGAAGAGAGAAGAGAGATAGAGTAAGTGAGAAGGAAAAGATTGAAGGAGAGAGAGAGAGAAAGAGAGTGAGTAACATATAGGAAGATAAAGGGAGAGTAAGAGAGAGAGAGAGATAGAGGAGGTCTAATAGAGGTATAATGATAAATTGGGAGTGAGAATGGGATTGACAAAGAGAGAGAGAGTGCAGTAGAAAGGTGAATCTTTCAAGAGATAGCACAAAAGATGTAGAATAAGAGAAAAATAGTAAGAGAGAAAATAAAGATATTATGAGAAAATGAGAGAAAAGAAAGGAAGGAGGCTGGAGAGAGTGATAGAAATAAAAAAGTGCGAGCTAGAGAGAAAGAAAAAATGAGAGATGAAAGAGGGAAGGAGGGATAGAGAGTAGAGAAAAAAGGAGAATAGGGTTTAGGGTTTAGTCTCCCTTTCACTCACACCCCTCTTTCTCTCTATCTTTTCATTCTTTGAATCTATTTGTTTGCTTCCCTTTATGCAACCATCTCTCTCTCCTCAATCCCCCTCTAACACTCTCTTTCTCTCTCTATCTCTCTCTTATTATCCCTCTCACTCTATATTCTTTCTCTCTCACTCTCTATATCTCTCCCCATTCTAACCCTCAAAAACTCCCACCCCACGTCCCTCTTTCTCTCCCTCT
>NW_018223695.1:8071-8344 GCF_001263595.1 Phalaenopsis equestris
TACTTTCTCTCTCACTCGCTTGCTCTCTTTTCCACACCCTATCTCTCTTTCATTCCAACCCTCAAAAACTCCCTACCTACGTCCCTCTTTCTCCACTCCTTATCTTTTTTCCTCTTTTTATTTCCCTCTCCCTCCTTTCCCTACTCTCTTTATCTTCTTCAAACCACTCTCTCTCTCCCTTTCGATCTCCCTTCTTCTCTATATATCTCCCAATCTCTCTCACTCTCTTTGTTCTCTAACTCTCTCTCCTTCTCACCCTCTTGTTCCCTTTCC
>NW_018223695.1:8551-8930 GCF_001263595.1 Phalaenopsis equestris
TCCTTCACATCCTTTATCTCTTTATCTCACTCTCCCTCCCTTCCTCTCTTCTTACCTCTCTCTTGCTCCATCTCTCTCTTATCATTTTTCTTACTCTCTATGACTCTTACACTCTTTGTCACTCACTTTTTACTCTCTCTCAATTTCATGCCTTCTTTACCACTCTCTATCTCTTTCTCTGTCTCTCCCTCATTCCAACCCTCAGACGCTCACATCCCTTTTTCTCCCCCTCCCTATCTCCTTTTCTCTCTCTTTTTCTCCCTCCCCCCCTCCCTCCTTTTCTACTCTCCCTCTGATCTCTCATACATTTTCTCTCACTTTTCCTCTCAACCTCTTTCATTCTTTCTTCTCTCTTTTTTAACTCTCTCTCTCTTTCTCT
>NW_018223695.1:10627-10885 GCF_001263595.1 Phalaenopsis equestris
CCCCAAATGGACCCTTACTCTCCCTCTCATTCTCATGCTCTATATCCCTCACACCCTCTGGTTTTATCTCCTAATCAATCTCTCCCGTCTTTCCTTCCTCACTCTTACTGAAGATATATGATAGGAAGAGAGAAAGCAAGAGGGAAGAGAGAGGGAGAATGAGAGAGGGAGGTAGAGAGTGTTATAGAGAGATAGAGAGAGATAGAGAGAAAAGAGAGATTGCTGCCAAGAGATAGAGGGAGAGAAAGAAAGAAAGGG
>NW_018223696.1:0-888 GCF_001263595.1 Phalaenopsis equestris
AAATATAAAATAAATTTTGATGATTTTTAAACTTCAAACTTAATTTACTTTTCAATCTGTCCAATTGAATTATTAAACTATGTTGTGAAACATATGATCGAGGAAATGGAGTATGAGTTCTACAACAGAGTGAGGATCATATTTGATTCGATGAAGGAGATTTTCATTTATGGAATTAAGTGCAAATAAATAGGGAAATATACTTTTTTGGGTGTAGAATATGAGAATCTTTAGGGTGACAAAAAAAATTTCTAATTCAGTTTTAGTGTTTAAAAACTAAAGCGAGAGTTAGCCTTCTAGTGAAGGGATGTGGGAGCTCTGGAGTGAGAGCCAGTATCCTCCTAGCCTAGCCTCAGATTTAGGGACTAAACCTGGGATTAGCCAATTATTTTCTATAAAACTGTATCAAGATAGAGAATTAAAACTGCTCCTATTTGGCACATTACATATTTGAACCATTTATCTCATCTCATTTTACCAAAACCTCATCGTAGCGGAAAAGATGTTTTTTTCACATAAGAAATCTTCATCACATAAACATAGTTTAATAGTTTAGTTGTTACTGTTTAAACTTTATATTTCAGTTTTTTTATTAGTTAAATAATGTAGTTCTGATAATATCTCAACACTTGAAATTATTGACAGTAATCTCGTTTTGACTTTCTGTGAATTTCTGATTAAATTTATCATTTCAAATTTAAACCTTCCCTGTGGGATTGATATTTTCTGCTTAAAAAGAAAGTCTTTTATTACTTGATAACAATGTGTATACTTTCATGGAATCCCAACATTAATTTCATAAATTTCAAATTCATAAAATATTGCATCAAGCTTTTGGCATCGTTGCTTAGCAGAGTCAACTATATAATTTTTACACAACTATATTTC
>NW_018223696.1:1010-2293 GCF_001263595.1 Phalaenopsis equestris
AGGAGATGAGGACTGATAGTTTAGATTTAGTTTGATTTGATGTTATGTGTTATTCGTGTTTGTTTGTATTGTCTTGTACTTTTTCTTTGAGACTGTTATATTCAGACTTTTATGTTATATTATGTACCAGTAATTTTAGACTGTTTACTTTTTAGTTTCAATCTTAGTATTTTCAGTTTGAGCTTGTTGAATGTGTAGTATTTTCCATTTTTAATTTTCAATTTTAGTATTTTTGTTTTAGTTCCCAACAAGTTCTTAATTATTCAATGCTTTAAAACCTGTATGTAGTTTTACAGTCAGTACTTGCAGTATTCGAGAACCAATTTAATGTTCAAAAATTCTCTACAGGTTAGTTTTTATTTTCATGTATTTACTGTTTTCTTTCACCAACTAGAATTTTGTACTAAAATGTTTTTAAAATCATTTAAAATTTAAGTTTGGGGGACAACAAAATTTTTTTTTGAAATGGAAAAAACTAAATTTTATTTGCCCTAAAGTGACTATATTTTTCAAAATTTATTTAATATGACCTGGGATATTAAGATTTAACTTTAAATGATTATACTTATGTTTATAAACATTATAGTAAATTTAGGTAAAAGGTTTTTAATAATGAAGGTCAATTCTAATGTTGAAGATAAGACTATGCTTTTCTATTTTTAATAAAAGAAAATTGTATTTTTGAAGTTTTAAGAATTTTAGAGTTTCGTGTAATAAAAAAGGATTGAGGCTTTATGAAAAATCATAAACTAGTAAGATTTTATTAAGTAAGTCGAGGTATGGAGTTTTGAATTTAAGAGGAGGATAGTGAAGTTCAAAACTATTAAAGGCTATCCAGAAATAGTAATTCTCACCTGAAAAAGGAAACTGAAAATGAAAATAGAGGATTAAAAAGATCCTAAAAAGAAAAAAAAGAAATAAAAAGAAAAGAAAAAAAGAGAGGTGAGGAGAAGCTTGAGGAGATGCCTAATCAAAAATTGGCTTCACTTGAATCAACTTAACGAAGGAGCTTTATTACACTTTCTAAACTTGTGTTGAAGTATTATTAGCATTTCGAGTAAAGTTTTTATGAATTTCTTTTTCATATGAATGTTCTAAAGGTCCTTAGTATGACAAATTGCAATTCTTCTTAAAAAGAACAGAGATTCAGAAATCTTAAATTTGATTACTAAATACTCTTAGACTTAGAATTTTAACCTAAGTTATTAAATGTTCTTCTAAAATTTTGTAATTCTATACACTGAACTGAAGTATAGAAGTGATAAGTTAATCTCTATCATAAA
>NW_018223697.1:0-490 GCF_001263595.1 Phalaenopsis equestris
TTTATTTGATTATCTAAGTTATTTGTCATTTTGTTTAAGTTTTTAAATTCTTTTAATTATTTTTAATTTTTTCTAATAGCACGTTCTAATTTTGAATCGTAAGGTACTAAACCTTTAGATCCAATATTTCGCATAAACAAATATGATAAGGAAAGAAAAATTTCTAAAAAAGTACTCTTAAATATATAGTTATTTATTTTTGGATTTTTAATTTTATAATTTTTTTATTATTTTGTATATTTTATCTCTAAATTTCCTAATTTACTAAGTCTATTTAATTTACGTTACCTTCCTTGGTAATGCCGCCAAAAATTTAATGCAGTTGTTTTTGTGCGTGTTTTATGTTAATTTAATTCCCTGACAACAGTGCCTAAAACATGATCCTGGTAAAATATAGTTATGTAAAATTTATATGAGTTTAACTCATCTATGTAACAGTACCAAAAGCTTGATATAATATTTATTATTAAGAAATTTAAGTAATTAATAT
>NW_018223698.1:0-260 GCF_001263595.1 Phalaenopsis equestris
AGAAGAGAGAGATGGAGAGACTGAGAGAGAGAAAAAAAGAATAAATTAAAGGTCAAATTAAAGTTCCCCCTTTCTAGCACCCCCTCCCTCTCCATCTTTCCTTCTCCCACTCTCTCATTATCTCACTATCATTCTCTCTCATAATCCCTTCATGTATTTCATTATTCTATCTCCCATCTCTCTCTATGTTTCTCTCTAACCCTTCCACTATTTCAAACCCTCGTTTTCTCCCTCTATCTACCCTCTCCCCCTCCTCTCCC
>NW_018223698.1:643-1818 GCF_001263595.1 Phalaenopsis equestris
TCCCACTCTCTCACTCTTTTTGCATCTCTCCCTCCCACTTACATTCTACCTCACTCTACCTCCCTCTTTCTTTCTATATCCCTCCCCCTTTCTCGCTCTTTCTCCCTCACAATCACTCTCCCTCTTTCTCTCACTCCTCTTTCTCTTTTTTTCTATCTTGCTCTATCTCACTCTTGATTTCTCTCTCTTTTGCTTTCTCCCTATCTGTCTTTTCTCTCCCTCTCCTTCTCCTCCCTCTTTCTCCCCATCACTCTCTCTCCCTCTCACCTCACTCATGCTCTCTGTAGCTCAGAGAGAGAAAGAGACCCTCCATTCCTACAATCTTTCTTTCCCTCGCTTTATTGCTATATCTCTCTATTCTCATTCTCTTTTTCAATCTCACCCCCTCTCATTCTAAATATATATTTTCCTCCTCTTTCTCTCACTCTCTCCTTTCACTCTTTCTACCTCACTATCTCTTTCTATCTCTTTCTCTTTCTCTCACGCTCTGTAGCTTTATATATCTCTCTATCTCCCATTCCTTCTCTAAGTATCCCTCTCTCCTCTCTCTCTCACTCACTTTCTCTATTTATCCACTTTCTAACTCTCTCTCTCTCCCCATCCATCTCTCTCTTACTCCCATTCCCTTCACCTTGCTCCTTCTGTCCCACTTTCTCTTTCTCACTCACTCTTACTTTTATTATCTCTCTTATTCTCCCTTTCTCCCTCACACCTCTCTTTATCTCTCTCTAGCACTTTCTATTTCCCCTCTCTCTATTTCTCTTGCTCTCTCTAGATAGAGACAGAGAGATCGTGTGGGAGAAAAGGAGGGAGGGAAAGAAAGTAGAAGAGAGCATCTCCATATTGAGAGGTATTATATTGAGAGGTAGTTAATAGATGGATGGTGAGAGGGAGAGAGATCAAGAGAGTGGGATAGAGGGAGAGTGAAAATAAAAGAGAATTAAAGAGAAGGCAGAAGAAGACAAAAAGAGATAATAAGAGAGATAGAGGGAGAGGAAGAGGAAGAGAAGAAGGGAAGAGAGGGAGGAAAAGGAGGATGGGAGGGTGAAGGAGGGAGAAAGAGAGAGTGTGATAAAGGTAGAGGGAGTGATAAAACGAAACTATGATAGAGGCACGGAGAGTCAAAAGAGTGACAGTAGAAGTTGTAGGGGAAGAGAGGGAGATAAAGAGAATAT
>NW_018223698.1:2086-3411 GCF_001263595.1 Phalaenopsis equestris
TTGAGAGAGAAGAATAAAAGAGAAAGATTGAATGAGAGAAAGAAGGAGAGATCACCAGAGAGAGTGAGAAGACACCAGAGAGAGTGAGAGAAAAAATAAGGGATGAGAGAGGGAGAGAGATATGAAAAGAGAGAAGACGGGAGCATGAGAGTGTAGATAAAGATAGGAAGAAAGTAGGGGTGAGAAATTGAAATGGAGCTTGAGAGGGATAGAAAGAGCTTGAGAGAGAAAATAGAATAAGAATAGAGTGGTAGAGAGATAAATAGAGCTTGAGAGGGATAGAGGGAATAAGAAAAAATAGAAAAGTGTTCCCTCATTCCTTCTTCCATCCTATCTCTCTCACTCTATCTCTCTATATCTCTCTCTTTCTTTCTCTCCCACTCTCTCATTCCATCTCTCTACCTCTCTCACTTTTTTTCGCTCATTCTCTCACCCAATTACCTTCTCTCCCTCTCTCCTACACGTTATATATATCCCCTCTCTTCCTTTACTCTCTATCTCTCACTCTCTCCAGCTCACTCTCACTCTCTTTTTCCCTTACTCGAATTCTTTATCTCATCTATTTAGCTCTCCATCTTTCTCACTCTCTCCTTCCCATTATCTCTCTCTCTCTCACTCCTCTTCCTTCAGAACATGGCTCCAGCTCTCTCTATCCCTCTCACCCTTGTCACTATCTGTCTCTCTATATATCTCTATTATTTTGGTCTTTCTTTATCAAAGAATGATCAAAAGGAGAGGGAACAAGAGAGAATAGAGAGAGATTTATAGAGAGAGAATGAAAGATAGAGTGAACGTGAGAGAGGGTGTGAGATAGAGAGAGATTGATGGTATGAGAGAGGTTAGCAGTACAAGAGAAAGATACAAACATGGTGAGGGAGGGACAATTAAGGTGATGGTGGGAAAGAGAGAGAGGATAGGTTAGAGCTAGAGAGAGATGGAAGGAATGAGAGAAGATAGCAAGAGAAGTAGAGAGGAAGTGAGAGAGAGTTAGATAGGGATATGGATGTAAGTGAAAACTGAGGGAGGTAGAGAAACTAGGAGTGAAAAATAGAGTAGGAAAGAGAGTGACAGATTGAGTAAGAGAGAGAGAAGAAAAAGTGAGAGTGAAATTCAGAGAGACCCACTCTCTCTATCAACATATCTCCCTTGTAATCTCTCTCACTCATTTTCTATCTATCATTCTTTCTCTCTCACTTTCTCTCTTGTGCTCTCACTCTCTCCCTCACTTTCATTATCTCTTTCTATCATTGCTCTATCATTCATTCTCTCTCATACTCCCTCCCTTTCTTTTTCTTCAAACTATCAACATGTCTCTTTACTCATAC
>NW_018223698.1:4602-4826 GCF_001263595.1 Phalaenopsis equestris
CCTTGTTTTCTCCCTCCTTTCTGACATTCTTCTTCACAACCACCTCCCTTTCCTTCCCCTCTCTCTCTCTCATTCTCCCTCTCTCCCTCCCACCTTTTTTCTCATAGACACACACACACTCTCTCTCTTTCTTCTCCTTCTCTTAATACCTCTTTCTGTGTCTCACTGTCCATACCTCTCTCACTCTACTCCTCTCTTAATACCTCTTTTTGTGTCTCACTGTC
>NW_018223699.1:0-1152 GCF_001263595.1 Phalaenopsis equestris
TAAATCTTGACCATCTTAATTTAACTGTTATTTAACAAATAACGATATATCATAATAACAAATTTTATATGTAAATAACAATAATGAAATTACAAGTTGGGTCAGAGAAGCTACACTGCTTAAAATAGACAGTTATTTCTCATAGTAATTATTTTTAATTTATACAAGTTCCTCGTAATGCCCAAGAGTGTAATGTTCACCTTTTATGAGCGGCTAGAATGGGAACAAATATTACGTCTGAACTCTGGACATAGAGACACGTTTGAAGTTCAATTGAATCACGTCACGTAGAGGTGACAAAAAAATTTTAAAAAAATCATTTTAGCACAAGGAAATATTCCCCCGTATTATTCTGCGTTATTCATGTGTTATTGTGGTGGTATTCCTGTATTATTGTGTTATGAGAATATTTACGGTGTTATAATAACACTAACACATCAATATCACTACAATAACACCTGAATAATGCGGAATAACACGGGAAGAAATATTACACTATGTTACTGGGCCAGATCACAAGAAAACAAAAATTTTTTTTTTCCTATCAGCACCATGTAGAGGTGATTCATTAGACTTTGGGCGTATCTCTACGTTCAGAGCCCTGGTGTAATAAATTTTCCTATAATGGATAGAATTTATGACAAGTATGTGTTGAAAACGACAAAGAAGATTTACATCCATTCCACTCATTTTTTATGTATTTACATATCAAATACTTAAGTTTCCCTACGTATGAAACGGTATATATAATTGCAAAAAATTTAAAAAAATGTAGGTATTAGATATATAAATAAATGAAAAGTAGCTGATATATATGTATGTTAACGTCCCAAAAGATAAACATATATTTGCCATCCTAACTAACAATTCAATAAAATTTAAAATCGCTAACGTGGCGCCGCGTCACGGAGTGGACGGTAGAGATTAAACGATATACATTAGCTGTGCGATTAGATTAAGAAATCGTGTGTTTATCGCTTATTGGATAAGACCGGCACGCTGCAGCCATCAGAGGAGGGATAGATTTGCCACGTGGAACAACCGCGGCGGGCCGACGCCGTCAGACATTTGTCAAAAGTCAATAGTATCTTTAACGGGTATCGGATAAATGCTTCATACGTTATAATATCGGTTTAAAACAGCTCAGGTATT
>NW_018223700.1:0-3785 GCF_001263595.1 Phalaenopsis equestris
ATATGATAAAATTTTCAAAGTAATTTACAATGCTATTAAAATTCTTAATGAAACTCAAATTAGTTATACAACAACTGAAAAACAGTTATTAGCAATAATATATGTATTTGATAAATTTAGATCATATTTAATTGGAACTCATTGCGTAGTGCATACAAATTATTCTGCTATTAAGTACTTAATGAAAAAGAAGGATGTTAAACCTAGACTTATAAGATGGATTTTTCTTTTGCAAGAATTTGACTTTGAAATAGTACATAGGAAGGGGACTGAAAATCAAATTTCTGATCAATTGTTCATACTTGAGTTAGAAAAACCACTCTGTTTTGAAAAAGAAATTAATGAACATTTTCCAGATGAAAAACTATTCAATATTAATGAGTGGCGTGTTCCGTGGTATGTCAACATTGTGAACTTTCTTGTTAGTGATATTATACCAAAAATTATATGCGAAGCTAAGACATATTTTTGGGATGACCCATTTTTATATAAACAAGGAAAGGATCTGATTATTTGAAGATGTGTACCCTTAGAAGAAACTTATGAAATTATCAAAAAAAGTCATAATTTTGATTTAGGGGGACATTTTTGTGTTGATAATATACCATACAAAATTTTACAATCTCGATTTTATTGGTGTACTATCTTTAGAGATGTTAATGCTTATATCAAATCTTGTGATAGATGTTATAGATGTCAATGAGTAGACAATATTTCTAGGAGAAATAAGATGCCCCTTAATTATATGCTAGAAGTTGAAATATTTTATGTTTGGGGATTAGATTTTATGGTACCATTTATACCATCTTTCAAAAATTTATATATACTGTTAGTAGTGGACTATGTATCCAAATGGATAGAAGCTATTGCTTTACCTTAATGTGATGCTCAAAATGTTGCAAAATTTTTGAAAATGAACATATTTTGTAGATTGGGATGCCGAGAGTTATCATAACTGATGGGGGAAGTCATTTCACAAATGTCATAATGGATAAATTATTACAAAAATATCATATAAACCATAGAATTATTACTGCTTATCATACTTAGACAAGTGGTTTGGCTGACTTATCCAATCGGGAAATTAAAATACTTATGAAAAAATCTGTGAATCCAACAAAAATGGATTGGTTAGTCAAACTTGACTCTGCTTTGCTGCTTTGTGGGCTTATATCTGCTTTGTGGGCTTATAGGACTACATATAGAACTCCTATTAGAATGATAGGCTAATATTTGGGAATGCTGAATGCTTGTCATTTACCAGTTGAACTTGAGCATAAATCATATTGGCAGTTGAAGAGTTCAATTATAATTTGAAAGCTGTTGCTAAGAAAAGATTATTACAATTAAATGAACTTGAAGAGATAAGGAATGAGTCTTCTGAGAGTGCTAAGATTTACAAAGAAAAGATGAAGATGTGGCATGATAGAAAGATTCTTACTAAAAATTTTCACCAAGGGGTTTTGCTATATAATGTAAGGTTAAGATTATTTCCAGGCAAACTTAAGTCCAGGTGGATGAGCCCATATGTTGGGATGAAAGTTTATCCTTATAGAGCTGTGGATATCAAAGATCCCAAAACTGAGAAAGTATTTAAAGTGAATGGTCATAGACTGAAATCTTATTTTTTAAGGGATTAGCATAAATTTAGCAATCGAATGATGTTGGGTCAATGAGAATAAGCACTTGTTATGTCGGGCTGATGACGTAAAACCAAACGCTTTGTGGGAGGCAACTCATAGTTATCAGTGTTTTGGCTTTGATTGTTGTTTGTGTGTGATTAAGAAAATTTAGGGTAGTATTTTTTAGACTATTACGTGTTAGTAATGATTTTAAGACTTTATTTAGTGATCTAGATATGCTAGAATGAGAATTTGGATGTTAAGTTGACTGGTGCAAAATTGTGCACTGGCGCTTAAGCACAAATATTCGACGCTTAAGCGCGGGTGTTAAAAACTATGTGAAAAATTCAATTTCTAGAAGCTTTAATCGCCAATTGGTTAACTTAAACATTCCATGGAAGTTTTAGGATGTGCCTAGAAGTTATTTGAAGGATTTAGGCCTATAAATGGAAGGGTTTTATGATGAAATTGGAAGGGTTTTATAATGGAATTTCACCCTAGAATCATTTTTAGCTCTAAAAGTCTAAGAGAAAGAGAGATTTTGAGAAAATGTCTTCATGGGAGATGGATTTTAAGAAAAAAGAAGAGGCTATGAGGAATAAATTCATTAGTCAAAGTGCACAAGCGATGTATAACAGTTTCTTAGCCGTTAGTATTGAAGGAATAGCGAAAAAGATCAACAAAATTAAGATTAGTGTGGCTTTACTCGAGACAAAGGTAAAGGAAGTTAATGCACATCTAGAGCATTTTGGATGGCAATTAAAAATACAATTTAGCCATACTAGTTATATAAAAGGAAGCAGATAAGGCGATGTATCTTAAGCAGAAATGGAAGGGTTTTATGATGAAATTTCACCCCAGAATCATTTTTAGCCCTAAAAGTCTAAGAGAAAGAGAGATTTTGAGAAAATGTCTTCATGGGAGATGGATTTTAAGAAAAAAGAAGAGGCTATGAGGAATAAATTCATTAGTCAAAGTGCACAAGCGATGTATAACAGTTTCTTAGCCGTTAGTATTGAAGGAATAGATTCAGTATTGAAAGAATAGCGAAAAAGATCAACAAAATTAAGATTAGTGTGGCTTTACTTGAGACAAAGGTAAAGGAAGTTAATGCACATCTAGAGCATTTTGGATGGCAATTAAAAATACAATTTAGCCATACTAGTTATATAAAAGGAAGCAGATAAGGCGATGTATCTTAAGCAGAAATGGATTGAAGAAGATTGTATCAGAGCTCGTCACTACCGTCCATTTTATCAACTATATATTCTGAATGCCCTAGAAAAGACTAATTAAAGACAAGAATTTGTTCCAACAAGTGAAGAATGGAATTGAGTTTAGTGTTAGAGTTTTTTGGTTAGGAATCATTGTTTTTATGTGTTAATGTTAAATCTTGTTTTTATTGTTTATGTCTTTTATGTGTTTAATTGAGTATGTTTGTTTAGTGTTTGTATTTAGGGGAATTTTCTCATCTAAGACTCTTTGGAATGAGAATTATGTGTTGAATGTTGCTTGTAATAGTTTGTAAATGAATATATATATGTTTGTTTGTGTGAAAATTTGTGTTATTTTAGCATCAAATTGAATTAGTTATATTGGAAAATTTTGAGAGAGGAGAGAGTTAGAGGAGAGGAAAATAGTCATTGAAGTGTTGTAAGACCATTTAGGGGTGGTATACATAGGCTAATAGTGCATTTTACTTAAGTTCAAAAATATCAAAATTCATGCACTGGCGCCTAATCATGCACTAGCGCCTAAGCTCCACATTTTCACGCTTAAGTGTGATGTAACCCGAGAGGTAGGCGCCTAAGCTCCACTTATTCCCGCTTAAGTGTCGGTTCACGAAAATCAATTCGTGAACGGTTCAAGGTGAAAAATAACCCAAAAAATTACCGTTTTTACTTATGTCGTCGTCTTCTTCCTCTCGAGTTCACGATTTTGAAGTTAGGGCAAACCTTTTCATGGAGATTTCTTAGTGGATTTGTGCCAAATTTGCTAGATTTGGATTTCTTAAGGTAAGAGCTTCACTTGTATGTAGAAATTTTGGATTTTCACCATGTATTTTGAGTACATTTGGAAAAACCAAAACATCACTATTCATGTTGAAAAGTGAAGAAAAATCTATAGAAATTGCATAGAAAGTGTAGTTTATGCTTATAGGAG
>NW_018223700.1:3888-4097 GCF_001263595.1 Phalaenopsis equestris
GAGAGGGAGCCACTTTGATTCGAGCAAGTTTGTGAGTTTAAAAGCTCAAGTTAGATATAGTAACGCGCTACAGTCACAAAAATTGATTCCTAAGAGGTGTTTTAAAAATCCAGGTGAATCCATGGAAGATTTAATCGTTCACCGACAATGGGAACTATTCTATTATTTTTCTACTGTGGCTGTGATATATGTAGTACGGGGGTTTTATG
>NW_018223701.1:0-694 GCF_001263595.1 Phalaenopsis equestris
AAAGGGTAAAGAATAGGATTGCTCCTATTTGGCACATACAATATTTAATGCATCTCATTCCTTTACATTATCCAATTCATTACATAAGAATAGTAGTTTTCAATATCTCAAAATTCTCCAAACCAATTCATCCAAAAACTTTATCCTTGGTCTTGGAATAAATTGACAAATCTTTGCGGGTCTTTCTTTTTTGATCCTCATGAATTGGCTTGAGTCTAAGCCTCCTGGACTAATCCATTAAGAGCTTCTTTCACCCTCTTTGCATAACATCTAGTAATTGGCTCACATGTAACTCCCTACCTCCCTCACTCTTGCTCAGTCCTTTACTCCCTCACTCTCTTTCTCCCTCTCTGACCCTCCGTCTTGTTTCTTCCTCTCCATTATAAATATATAAATCAAAATCATTATAAATATATAAATTTGGGTTAATAAATTCTTGCATAGTAAAAGTTGCATCAAGTTTTGGATTTAAATCTCGGGGATTTAAATCTTCTAGCAGCGGTATCAAATTCTTGTATTTTTAAGCATATATAAAGTCGCTGTCAAGCTCTTGACATCGTTGTCGGGGAATTTTCGGTAAGAACTTTAGGAGAATTTTAGTTGAAGTAATTAGGCTTAGACTTGGAAAACTGTAGTGTCGTAAAAACTGTTTTGTGTAAAAAGTGCTTTTATATGAAAAAGTGTTGAAAAAAAA